>NW_020451060.1:1526117-1699260 GCF_003343035.1 Apteryx rowi | reverse complement strand
GAGAGAGAGAGAGAGAGAGAACGAGAGAGAGAGAGAGAGAGAACGAGAGAGAGAGAACGAGAACAAGCAAAGGCAAATACTACACTGTCAGATCTTTACCGTAAAACTTGTAGCTCTTCTTCAGAGTTCTGCACCTCATCTCTGAGTCGTCGCCAGCGAAGTAAAGCTTTCAATTCCTGCTGCCCTTTTACTTCATCATGTGACAGCTGCCCAGTATACAAAAAACCCACAGATCATTGATTGTTCTTTTCTAACAGTCAATAATAATTTGCAGAAAGAGAAACTTGTTTTGTTTGCCTTTAACATGCAGGAAATGCAGGAAGCAGCACAAGCATCCACACCCTTGAACAACAACAACAACAACAACAACAAAATTATGGCTGCTGCTCTAAGAGTTAAAAGCAGCACTGAGGGAAACAGGAGCCTCACTGAGCACATCAAATCAATAGTCAGTTAAATATTTCTGCCTGAGGAGAA
Organism: Apteryx rowi; assembly: GCF_003343035.1. Taxonomy (NCBI): domain Eukaryota; kingdom Metazoa; phylum Chordata; class Aves; order Apterygiformes; family Apterygidae; genus Apteryx; species Apteryx rowi. Next base: position 1,698,783 of record NW_020451060.1, on the reverse strand, counting down.
AGATAGGCATGTTGTTTTCCCCTCAGTGACTGGCAATAAGTGAACTGAACATGCAGTACAGATACCTGGCATATCGGTTCTGGCTGCATCTTTACTCTTCCCAGCCTTGAAAGCTAAGAGCTGCTTTGTGTCCTGATTTTATCCCTCTTTCCTACTATTTCTGCCACACTGGTAAAAGCTCCCTGTTGTATTTTCCCCCATAAAAGCAATATTAACAGAGAAGTATGCATATGAGATAAATTCAATGTTGTCAGCTTACAAATCAGCAAATAACTTGCACTTTTTTATTATGAGGGAGGAAAGAAGGGAGATTGAAGAAGGGAAAAACAAATAATATTCTCCTGCATTAAATCAATATTTCAGTCACAATTGAAATTGCAGTATGGAATATATTTCTAACCCAACAATTACACAGCACCAAAATTACTTAGTAATTTCAAAAAGAAAAAAGCAAACAAACCAGTAACAAATTTTCTGACCTTATAAATTAACAAGGGTAATACTCAGCCTGTTTTGTTGCTTACTCCTTTCCACTCAGCTACATGGAAGGGTATCTGCTACAGTGAAAATGCTTTCAAGTAACTCACAGAAGTGTAGGATGAATGTGAACAGCTCACAACAGAGGAGTAATGCTCAAGGTAATGGCAGAAAGAAGTTTGAGAACAAGAAGGAAAAAGCAAAGGGTTTGGACAGTCTTTCTCTCTTCCTTGCTCCAGAAAGTGACAAGAAATTCTGTTTTATTCAGTGCTATAAACAAGCCTGATACTCTGTAAAACGGAAACTCAGAAGAGTTTATGATGCTGGTTCCCAGTCCCACCTGCTCTTCCACACAAGGAGCCCTATTGACCTAAATGGTGCCCTATAAGACAGAGGGGAGAAGAGAATCAGGGCCTGACACAAACATGGGAGGAAATGAACACACAAAAGTAGCAGAAATATGACAAAAAAGAATCAGACCAGAAGACCACTTCACTAACTGACATGTAGTCTATGAGCTCTACACTTTAGGATGGATTATGATTTCTAAGCCTCTGAGAAGGGGGTAACTTTTGCTGGGCAGTATAAAAAAAAGTGCAAGTGTTCGTGCTCCATTCATCAGCAACCATTTTGTTTCAAGGCATGCCTCTTGGCTATTCATAGGGCAAACAGATACTATTTTCATCAGTGTGCCTGGAATATTACAATATTCAGTAAGACACTGCTGATTATTTCAGGTTCAGAAGTACAATACAAGTGGAAAGAATGCCAAGCAATTGCCTGGTATCTCAATGGTAATATTTGAGTAGTACATTTTTGGGAAGGTAATCATTGACAAACAGACGTTTCCATTCTTATTTGCACCAACCTTTACCTTGGTAAAGATCAGCATTTGTTGTGGATAGGGGAAGGAGGAGTATTTTTTTTTAAACCAAGTTAGCATGCAAATTCCAGTGCCATTTGAAAGACTGCGCTTCATAACACAAGAGGCTTAGTTTAAAACTAATTGACAGGAGGGTATATAATTTTGATTCCCACGTGACTCAATTGAGAAGTGATGTTTTGTCACCTTACCTGTTGAGCCCTGGCCCAAAATATATCTTCTAAATAAGTGGCAAACCCTTCACTTATCCACTCTTCAGTCCAGTCACGAGCACCAATGGCCAGTCCAAACCAAGCATGAGCAATTTCATGGCACAGACGTGCTCCACAAAGATGTTGCCCTCCAGGTAATACACTCTGTGACAGGAAGATGATATGGGGGCTGCACAACACGAATGAAAGACAAAATACATTATAGACCTGTTACAACATGCAATGCATGGCTATAGTAATACATAGACTTTATTAGCCTTGTCAGCCTGTTATTACTGTATGCATGCTAGGTCATGACAGACGGTTTATAGCTCAGGCATTTTTAGGAATTAGGTTGCACTTTATTGTTGTTTGGCAGAGATTCAAACTAAAACTCTGCCAAGCAGTTGTTTCGTATTCAACCGTCAAACTGCTATTACCTGTAAGAAGTAACTTAAACCAAAAGTTTTATATTTTTCAAATTACAAGGCTGATTTATTTCAATAGAAGTATTTATATTTAAGACAGGATGATAAAAGATGAGCAGGTGTGAATATAGGCAGCAGGTATTTATCAGTTAAATGATCAAAGCTGGAAATAAATATAGCAGAAACATTTTATAAAGAAAACAAATCACTCTCCAAAAGCAACAAAGACCACGCATAGTAAAGCACACACACTTGTTACAACTTAAAACAAGCTAAAAAGATACCATCTGAGGATAGGAGGTAGACATTTCGGCAGATATGGAGGAAAGAGAACATCCTTTACCAAAAGCACACAAGCGAAATGAAAGCTAGATACCCAGTAAATGTCTACATTTCATGACAAGCAAGAACAATCCAGTCTGTATCTACTCTACTTTCCCTCTGCTCTCCTCCCAACCCCTCAAAAGTGCATTAAAATCCCTGCAATTTAAGTGCAATAAGAAAAGAAAATGGGGGGAAAAAACCCTGCTATGAATAGTTGCTCTGCTATGAAAAACACTTACACTGAATTGCAAGTTACTGCAGTTCCAAACTCATGTTGCGCTGTAAGGCAATTTATGTTGTATTTAAACTGATTAGACATTAACTCCTCAGCAGTTACATAATTTCTGAAATTAAGTAAGTATCCTCTAAGTAAGAAGGAGAGCAGAATTAGGCCCTCCAGGACTAACACACAAGGGGTTAAAGAGTGCCACAGGTGGGACTCTCAAGGGCACGAATCATCTGCAGAGTGTTCCTGCACTAACCCTAGGCCACCATAATCTGCATTTCAGCTGTTTTATCAACTCCAGCCAGCTAGAAGGGAAAGAAAGCACAACGGTAATACCTTCAAGACCACAGGTCTTTAGCACTGAGACTAGCCTTCTTTGCGTGGGAGGGGAGCACATGGCCTTAAGACATTTCCAAGAGTCAAATATTAGTCGTCAGTGTTCCAGATAGCTTCCCCACCCGCCCTACCCTTCCGTTGGAAATGTTAAAACACCCACAGTTCTCTTGCAACTAGTTGAATGTCTGGAACCGAGACCATAAAATATATGGGCTTAGATAGGGAAAACATGCTCCATTGCCATTTCCTCATAAAATATTAATAATAATCCTACAGAGCAAGTTAATACATTTCAAGCAGTTGGCGTTGTAAGAGATAATGTAAGGAATTAAAGAGCTAATAGAGGAATCGAGTCACCAAGAACAAAGCAACCAGCTCTCCAAATCTGCCAAAAGCAATTCTGCTTACGAAAAGAGAGGGAGGGTAGGAGGGAGGGAGAGGAAAAAAAAAAAGTGTGAGCACAGAAGCTGCAAAACATGATGAGCTGCTCCCTTTTATTATAAAGCCCCTGTTGAGAAGAATAACTGCAGCTCTGGGGGTATTACTTTGGTAAGTTTTAAGTAAATGACCCCCAGCTGTGGCATGTGTACAGTGCTACAAAGAAAAACCTCAGAAATGGACCAAGTAAATAACATTCCAGACATACTGCTGGCAGTGTTTTGGCCATTTGGTTAAGCAAAACAAAAGTAACTTCAGGCCTTATAAACAAGCTCACAGAATGGTTTGCATTTTAAGTGTCATACTGGGGGTATATACAAAATAAAAATAAAGATCGAATTTCCTGGTTTTTGCACTCACTTCATAATAGAAATGCCACACTTCTTTACAAAAGGATTACCAAAACTTTTCTACGAGAAAAAAGTATGAGCTACATTTGTCCCCACCCCGCCCAAATACAGCTTTCTACAAGGACCCCCCCAAAAAAAGATTACGTGCAGAGTCAGAATTTCATTTTAGAGATTGAGTACAGCCAGCAACTTCCTTTCCTAAGAACACCTTAAATAATTCCTATCATTTTGCTTGCCCTTAACAAGCAGCTATGTCTCCAGTTCAGAGCCTCATATAGTGACATATCACTACAGAACAGTGCAAAGCTCCCATTTATCTTAAGCTTAATTTTCTCAAAGATTGAACATATCTCTGGAATATGTCCAGCATTTGTTAGTTTGGACAGAAATTTGATTCTATGCACTACTTTGAAATACAGATCCTCTATTTCCAGTATATGTTTGAATGTCAGAAGCTCTACTCCACCTCTACTGTTCTCAGCAAAATCTACTTTTTCTTTTTTTTTTTAAAAAAAACATCATCTAGGATGTGCATTATTATTCATACCTACTATCAGTGTTCTTCCTCAAAGACTCACTAATGCAAGAAAGTCTCCATGTGAAAATTAAGATAATCAAGATGATGACAAAATGGTAATTGGTCAAAAATATATACAGTTTTAAATCAAAATATGAATTTGAACCTCCTACTATCTGTCTGATTTACTAGGAACATATTATAAGGCTTGATATCGATTGCTTTCACTAGAAGTGAAAAGGAGAGAAATCTGTTTCCTACATTAAGAATGGACAAAGGTGATTCACCTCAGCAATTATATCCAGACCTGACCAGGTATGCCCAGCTTATAAAATGCCTGTAGCTGACATCTTTTCAAGTCTGGCTCAAGTTTCTAAAGCAGGCCAGAACAGGTTGCCTGGATGTGGTAAGGAAGATGGGAAACCTCTCCCAGTAAACAAAAGAAGAAAAACCCCATCAGTCCTTCCCAGGAAGCTGGACTAGTTCCCAATGGCCCTTGCAGAAAAAGTAGCTAATGACTTGTTTTCAACAAGTATACACTTGGTTATACTTTTAAAGCAAAGGTTATTATTCTGACCAGAATCACACTCTCATAACTTATACCTTCATACCATTTGACACAAAAGAAAGAACTAGTTCTTTCTCCCAGTTAGACTGTAGCTAAAGGAAATCTCAGCTCTGTAACTCCTTCCGAAGACAAGCACATGAAGGAAAGGGGAAAGGGAATATACTTCCCAAAAGGGAAGTATTATTTCTTCATTTGGTGTGAAAGGTCTAAGGGTTTTCATGTTCCAATCACCTGAATCCACCCATGCAGATGTTTTTCATAAAAGTTCTCCTTAACAAGTAAATGTTTTCCAAGGAGTCCTAGAGATCTCAACAGTAATCTGACCAGTTTAGCAGCCAAATCTCTGAAAGCAATTTTGCAAAACTTTTTCTTCAGACTGCTAGTTAGACACAGGTGCCGCTCTGCACGCTGGCTGCAGTGGTGTGTTATCCTTGGCGGCTCAGGCAAGAGACACATGACACAAACTCTAGCCAAATGTATGTGCATGAACTTAAGTATGCACTCAAGTTTGTAAATGAGGAACATGAAGCACATTTCTAACAGGTTTGTTCCATTCCTTTTGAAGCAGAAATAGTTTTCCCTTAACGTACAGGGATATGCAGACACAGTTTCTTATATGTTTATTGAAATAACAGAGCAGGGACCATATCAGCTGGAACATTATGCTTCTGGAGTCAGAAGCAGCACCCAAAACCACTATTATGGATAGAAGTCAAATAATAAATTTTAAAAAAAATTGTTTTGACTGCACTCCACATACTGCTTATCTTTTCCTATTTAGAAAATGGGAGACAGATAGTAAATGGGTTAGATAGTTACTGTGCTTCTAGAAAATCCCATCTCAAACATGAAAGAGGGAGCAGGAAAAATCCCTACAAAATATTTTCTTAGGTACTCACTAAAATTAAAATATACATTTAAAGATTACTGGTTATGGAATTTGATAAAGTTAGACAATTAAATTACAGCTCTTTACATATATTTTGTGCAGTCTCTCATCAGTACTGCGGCCTTCAGCCCACATTATTCCAGTGATACAGACAACAATATTAGCAATTGTCTGCAGTATCTACATCAGACCTTGAATGTTAGCTTGCTTTGTGATTTATCTCCAAGTGCACTTGCGTCACTGGACCACAGACAAAAATGTGCAACATCCAATTATTTACATCCATAAACTTCAGCATTCCACCATATATGTTGCAATTGGTACTGAGAAGACTACAGAGACGAACAATGTTTTTGATCACCAAGGTTCACACTGTATCAGAGACTCAGGTCTGTGTGCTGACCCAGCTGTAGATACAGGGATCTGGTAGTCAGATTACTCTCAGCATTGTGGCAGAAATACTGGAAACTTCATAAAGAGGGTTTTCTCTCCCTAAAATCATACTGGAAGCCACCAAGTGACCGGTAGTTAGAGATGAAGGTCATTCTGGGGCAGATCACTAACTCATGGCTTTTTACTCCATAAATCCTACAATAACATTGGGTTTGGGTAGGCAATAGGGAAGAACAGCAACTCTTGCATGTTGAAAGGAGGATTATATCAGCCAGTCTGAGAGTGCAATGATCCAATCTTTGAACTGCAGAGAGTTAAGCACCTAATTACCCATCTGAACAATTGAGCAGCACCTGCTCCTGCCCACAGACTGGAAGGCAATCACTTTGTTCTCATTTATTTCCCAGTACCAGACCAGATTAGTCAAAATGTGTACAAACATGGGTGAATGCCTCTCAGGAGGAACTCTTATTACTGTTCAGCAGCAAAATTGATACTTGGCATAAAACTCAGAAGAAATGATAGGGTGAAAAGAAAAAGATAAAAAGCCTAACATCAAACAGTTGCTACAGAAATACCAGGGACTGTAAGAACTCTTGATATTTTTCCTATCTGCAATCCCAAATTACACATTTTCTCCTGCGTACCCAATAACAAAACTTGTTGCAAAAACTTGCATAAAATGAAAAGACAGTACTTATCCCTTACAGCAACTGTCACATCTACCACCTTCCATAGCTTTTTATTTGAAATTAAAATGTCTTTGGACTTACAAATCAACTATAGATTTGATTAGTCCAGACATTATTCACACAAGAAATTTTGTAAGTCTTCTTTAGAAACAGGAATAGCTCTGGAACTTTATGATTAACAAAACCATATTGAAAATATTGTCAGGAGTTGACAAAATTTTCATATGCTAGGACACCTTATTTTGCTACTGTGAAAGGAGTAATCATACTGACCTGAACAAAAAGACAGAGATTTTACTTGCTTCAAAAAACAAACAGACAACAACTTGATGCACTCCCATATAACACAAGATAGGCATAAAGGAAAACTGTATCACCCTGTGTGATTCCCCATAATTCAGGGCTCTTTACTTCATGTTTGCAAACAAAGGTAACACAGGATGCTATATCAAACAGACAAATTTCCCCATATCACAAGTCAATCACAACGTGCACTGAAACTTTTTACCTTAGTAAAGGGTCAAAGTATTAAAAAAAATCTCAAATATTTTTATATTAAATTCCATACCAATAAAAAATAAAAAGAAGTCAAGAAAGAAACCAGGCTATTTAGGAATATATATGTGTGTGTGTGTGTGTGTGTGTGTGTGTATTTAATCAGATCAAAAAGAACTAACCATATTCAGGATGATACTATCTATTAAATTCTTATTTGAATACCCGCACCTTCATTGGACAGTCAATCTCAAAAGGATGGTTCATATGTCAAGGAAAAGAGCCCCAAACAGTGCCAACTATCTCAGGGGACTTCCAGTATAAAATGCAGAGTTGTGCCTACTAAAACAAGATATTTATTTAGCTGACCAACAGAACTCACATCCAGCAGAAAAGAATCATTTTTGGGAGCCTTTAATTTTTATACCAGTCTTTCCAGAAAAGTTTCTTATTCTTTTCTAACTTTTTCTAAAGCACACTCTCTTTTGAAGTTTTAGCTTTCTTCTGGGGCTCAGCTCAAATATACTCAAGCATCCAAGCAATCTACATGATATTAAGATGGTGGACTGAAAATATCACTTCCCACAGAAGGGTTGCAAGATTTTCCTTAGGTCCAATTCTTGAGATCCTTACATGAGAACACATTCCAAGATGAAAAAACTGGTAGCAAGGCAACTCATTTCTGTGAACAGCTCTGGCTCATTCTCTTTCACGTACACACACACGAACAGCACACACTGACAGTGCTGCAACAGAAAAAATTTTCATTAGTGTTTTAGAAAAGTCACAGCACAAAGTAACTTATCTGTTGCTGATATCATTCTGCAGTCATACCACAGTAATCAACCCTACGTACTTCAAGTGTCCTGACTTGGGATGTAAACCAAGAAGAAGGAAAGAAAGAATTTGTTTTACATATTTTACATGTGGAGTTCAATCTGAAGTCTGGGATCCAAGTGTACCGAGCAATCCAATTATTATAATGAGTTCAACAGGAACTAGAGGTGACAAGATCAATCTCCGGTCCACCCAAGTAAGAACCTCGGCATTGAGCAATGAGTCATTAGTTGACTGCTAATGGCCCCAGGATGCCTAATGACATCTCAGCTCACTTCTTATCATCTTACACATCTCTATCACATAGAAGAAGTTGCAGGGCATGAACCTTTTTTGGAGCTCTCTAGATATAATGTCCTAATGTCTTACACAAGCACAACAATATCAACTCATTTAGAAACTGCTGTACTCCTAGGATTTGCATGGGCAGCAAGATGCCTGCTGTTGTACAGAAAAGAGAATTAGCATAGGCAATCACGGGGCAACAAAGAAAGAATTACAGATCCAAAACCTTCTCAGCTCCCATTAAATTTTTTTATGCAGATTTGTTTGAACTAAACACAAAAACACTAAGTAACAGAAGTCTCTTACAAAATCAATTACAGAATACTGCATGGTAGCCAATGCTACAAAGCTGTCAAAATCATTTATACTAGAACTCTCAGCTGGGGGACTGCAGCTTTTTGTGTTGTATATCTCAGGATGTTTTTTTCATATTTAACTGATGTATTGGTAGGAGAAAGGGGAAATAAAGTGGCTCCATAAATACACGTGCTTGTTTTGCTCTAAAACCTCTATAATTTACTTAAAATTTACTAGCCAAATGACTCAAAACTAGCTCAATTTTTAACCTTCACACTTGACATACAAATACTCCTCAACAAGTACTGACATAGCTAATAGAAAATAATTTGTGAATCAGTGTCTCTGACTTCCAGATCCCATACTAAGTATTCATAAGAGAAAATTCCATTGTTTCGTGCCAAATACTTCCAAATTATAAGTCTTTCAAGCTTTATGACTCAATTAGCTTATTTATTTTTTCTTAGGAAAAAAAACACACACAAAGATACCAGATAAATTGAAAGTCAATCTAGATTATTTCAGCGAGCAAAGAAATCAAGATCAAGAAACTCAAAATATTTTAAGTCCAGATTGTTCTGTGAAGGTACCTAAGTACTTTAGTTTTCATGGAACTATCTTTTTGTGTCTGAAGCAAAACAGCTGATGCAAAGACCATGACAATTTGAAGCATCTCTACTCTTACTGGCATACGTACTATCACAAAAGAGTTTCAGAGGGAGAAGTGAAATTTTTGTTTGTATCTGAGAAGCTAGAGGAAATCCCACTGATTTCAGTAAGAATTTTATATACACAATATAAAGGCAACATTTCATCTACATTCTGGAGGAAGGAACTAAATTCCAGATTTCTGGAACTTTTCCACATTTTCCTGAGAGCTTCCAAAAATTAAAAATTGGAAAAAATGGAAAAAGATATTATGTCATTCACTATTTATTGAAATGGTTAATTAAAAATAACACCATTTGGGAAGTCCCTATTAGTACCTTTCTATATATTTATTCTCTCTCATTTAGAATTGATTCACAAAATTAGGACCACAAGATTAACCTTAAACATTTGCTCAAATAAAAAAAGTGAACAGAACATGACCATGGAAATTGATCATTGCAATTAATCATTTTAATGTAATTGATCATTTTATTTTAAAAAGAAGAGCGTAATGGAAACAGACACAGAATCTCTGAAGAGTGTACTCAAACCTCTCATTTTACAAATGCAAAATAATTTTGTGCAATAAAAAAAGAAAAAGATCCCCTTCTAATGTACTAAAGAGAATACTAAAAAAGAATCTTTTGTTTTATATTAGAAATGCACATGGCATTTGTTTCAGAGCCTTTTCAAACTGCTCTTTGTATTGTCACTAAAATGATTAATATGATGAACAGTCTCTAACAATGTTTCTCAGTTCCAGTCTAAATGATGACATTTGTCATTGATGGATGTTATTATTTGATCATGGATGGATTTCATTATTTGTAGCTTTCCATCATTGCTCTTACTGGAAGCCCTGGATTTCCTTTTACTACATTGTGACGTTTCTGATAGATATGAACAGAGCTGAGAGCCAAAGTGCAAATAACCTAGTAGAGACAAACAGACAGACAGAAGAGGCACAATGTACCTGCTGCTCCATATTCAGTGAAAATTCACTCAAGTCAAGGGCTTGTACTTTAAAGGATCTCAAAAGGTGATGTGCACAAGAAAAAATAAAATAAGGAATGTGTCATCTTTTCTTTATTTAATAGACAGAAGAAAGCTTTATCTACACATACCAGAACAAGCAAACAAACAAAAAAGAAAATATTGCTTGTTCTTTTAAAGATTGTTTCTCAGTGTAAAACCACTGGGATCGCTGTGTTAAAAGCAGGACAGAAATGAAATCTGCTTGAAGGCAGAAGTGGTTCTTATTAAAATTGGACAAACTACAGTTAGAGGAGCTTCACAAAACAAAACAAACACTCTTCGTTTTAAGGATTCTTATAACAAACATTTCACCTGAGAACCAAGACTACTCCAGATCTCTCTGAATCATCCAGGAAACCCCTAACATTAAGAGAGAAAGCTGCAAATCTCTGATATTTCTAAGGAAAATGCACAAATAAGTTAATCCAAGAGAGTTTAAAAGAAAAAGAATTGATTAGAACTTCTTTTCATATCATAAAAGAGGCATAGATCCAATTTTTTTTTTTTGAGTTCATATCTTATACACACTTGCTTCTTGTGCCAACTAGCAAATGTGGGAACAAACAGTGAGATGAAGATAACTATCCAGTTTTGCATGATGAAGATAATTATCCAATCTGCATGTGATCTAATTTTTGTCTGTATAGAATATCACTCATAATTCTTGCTTGTAAGAGTCAGTACCTACAAATCCTTCCGGAGCCTTTCATCTTCTTAAAAAAATGGGTACAAATCCAATGCTGTCAATATCTATTTTGGTATTCAACATTTCAGTTAAAACACATTAATTCTACTATGCCTTTATCCTGTATCAACAGGATAACAACAACAACAACAAATGCTACAACACTCTGCACTCCCCAACCTTAAAAAAAGGTTCAGGCAATAGAAAACTAACTAACTAGCCCTGCTGTCCTTCATTACCTGTTTTTCTTATTTTTGTCATCTACAAACAGTATGTAAACTGCACCTGATGTAAAACACATGCTTTCAGTTTACTGAATGAGGATGCAATGCTTCTTCTTACGTTGATTAATGAGATGTGTTGTTAGCAAAAAGAGAGAGAACAATATAGAAGAATAAGTAATGGCTCCAAAATTATTTTCTTAGTTTATTTTGTGCAGCAGCTATACAAGCCTTCCTTTTTGTGTGCGTCAGTCAATAAGATATCTGTTGTGCTTTTGCACAAAGAACAAAGATGCCTTTATCAATTCTCAAAAGTCTGTAGGACAAACCATTCATGCTGACAAACCCCCTAAAACCCTTTCAGCAAATAATGAAATCCATCAGTGACAAATGTCAACATACTAATTTGTTAAATACAGAACAAAAGCAACATTCAGATGAGGTGCCTCATTTCATGTTATATCAGCCCTCCAATTTGTAACAACTTTACGGTAGCCCACGGACCATGCAATATTAAAACAGAATCATATTATAATGATTAGAACTAGAACAATCTACTCGCCTTACAATAAATGCTTAACAGTTCAACAAAATTGTAAACAAAGTCTTTTGGGAACACCAAACTCCTTGCAATGTATTCATTTTTCTCCTTTTTGGAAGATTATTTCAAAGTAAAATGTTATACAAATGCAAATTCAGTTTCACACAGACACATTTATTGTGCTGGTGGAAAAATAAGAGTAAATTACATCATATCCAATGATAGAAGAGCTTCAGTGTGCATGTGAGTTGCTTTATTCATCATATAAGACATTCAGCTATTATTGTTGAATCATATAGCAAAGGATAGTTTCACTAGAAATAGCTAGCATACCTAAAAACGGTGCTAATATCTTGTAACATTAAATACCATCTACTAATGAATTTTTATTCTGTTGCATTTTTTATCAATTTAGCTCTTCATAAATCTCCAAATTGTTATCAGTCACGATAAGGACCAAATATTTTATTTGTTGCCCAGTACACTACTACAGAATACATTTACCTACTCTTTTTAATTCCAAATAGAAACAAACACCATTGTATTTTATGAACATCTATTGCCTCCAACACTSCTCTGTAGGCTTCCAACAGCAGCCTGATAACTTGTGTTCTTGATATTCATCTAAAAAAACTTGAAAATAGGCATGTTTGAAGTTGATAAATTGAGAATGCCAAGCTCTGTACCTGGCAAAATGCTGATGAGCGTACAGATTATATTTGTGTGCATATATATATATATATATATATACATATAATGTTCCACATTGTCAGCATTAATTAAATGAAAAATTTTTTTAAAAACTCAAATGATATTTGGCATTTATATCAGTTTGGATTTATGAACCTGAAGACCAAAGGTCATGTAAATTTTTTTTGATTTTTCAGAAAGTACAGATTTAAATTTCCAAATAGTTAACAGTTTTAGAGACAAATCCAGTCATTCTGCTGTAAATATAGGTATTCTCCACAGACTTCAGTGTAATTACTTTAAATTTTCAGTTATAGCAGAATTTAATGCCAACTGTGAGAACACTGATTGAGACTTGCCTCAATTTATCAATTTATCTCTGACATGGCTACAGACTTGCTTGACTGCAACTTAAATTTACTTTAGTGCAGCAGTTTCATGTGATTTTTTTCATGTAAGAAACATTTAAAAAGATAAATTCCATACTGAGGTCATGTTCCAGGTTCAGGTCTTTAAGTCCACCATACTGCCCTCAGCACTTGCTAGTGAAGTCACAGGTAGAAGAAAGAAGCTGATACTCTATGGATGGCCTGACACTATGAGGGATCAGTTCTCCAGTGACAGCAATGTATAGCTCTCTCTCTGCCTGTAACTATCACTATGTAACTATGCCTCCAACAGGTTTAAGTTTAGTTATGAGAATTAACTGCAAAGGTTATGGTTATATTGGCATATGCAAATTGGATGCAACTGGCTTTTCTCAGAAAGCACTGGTAATACCTCTATGACTACAGTGCATTTTTTCTTTTCTAGGATCATACAGAACTTGTATTTAACATGTATGCACTACTGTATTAAACTGGATTGATTGGCCAAGCAAAAATTAGAAATCAAGCTTCAACAAACAAATAACATCTAATTTGACACTACTAAACAGCACAATAACACCAGATTTTTGGAAGATCTGAAGCCTGCTTCTCAATTAATATATGGAAAGAGTTAATACTCTTACTAAGTAGTTAATAAGTAAAGACTGGTGGTTTATACTGGCCATAATGGCAGACCGGCTTGAACTTAAAAGTATGTGTCCATTGTGTTTTTTAAGAAAAGGTAGTTGCACAGTGTAAAAACAGTTTTGTGAATCCTACCTTCTCTGTCAGTAACTCCCTTTTCAGAAAACTATGTGAAACTAAGACTTTATGTAGACTGTATGGTACAGCTTTCATTTTATCCTTTTGCACCTTCCTTCCTTTTTGGTAGATAGCAAAGGCAAATAGTTTTTTTAAATAAGTGTAAGTTAGGCTTCCTCATGCCAATAAATTAATATAGTATTCCAGTATTGCTCTGGAAAAGCTACTGAATGAAAGCAGCTCTTTCTGCACTGTTTTAAGATGTCTCTAGTATCTCACTGTGGCAGTGGAAACCTGATAACCCAAACTTAAGTCATGTGGTCTCCTCCAGAGAGAGGAATTTATCTGTAAATCTTTTTGTTCTAGAACATAGTATGTACATACAGCTTTTACATATACATTACATAATATTAATATAGGTGATGTTCAGTACATCACACAAAATCAAAATCAGAAACAGCAGCACTGACCCAAAAGATTTTGCTTTACTCTACTCTTGAAGGCATCTCCAGGAAGGTTAATGAAGCTCTTCAGAATTACATCACAGATTTACCTCAATATCTACCACTATCAAGCTGGCAGTCACACTGTATTCCTGACAGTGAATTCCCTGACCTTTCTTTAACAAAATAGCTAAGTGTACAAGTGAGAAAGAATATTCCAGCAAATTCGCAGTATCGGCTCTTTACGGTTCAGAATGCTACCTTAAATTTTAGCTTCAAACTATTTAAGCAGAAGATGACAATTTTGCCCATGTAAGCTTAGAGGTGCTCGAAATTCTAGAAATCGTGCTACAGAGAAACGAACCTTTACAAATATCAGTGCAGCATCACACTATGAATGAGACAGATGATCAAGTGAATATGGCTTGACTCTCAATTTCAACTTTTAAAAATAGACTTAGAAGTCAAAATTAGCATTAACTCATATAAGCAGAGCACATAGTAACCCTCTTTGTTAAGCAGAGCCACAATTTATGCAAACAGTGCAAAGAGTAGGCAGTCATCACAAGCCAGATGCCTGCCATGTGGCAAAAAAATGGACTGGCCTTGGATTCAAAAGGAAAGAAACCATCTATTTCCTTTATACTACCACAGACAAAGGAAATCCCCAAAAAACTCCAAACCAGAGGTGGTGTTTTAATCACAAACCACTGTCTCCAAGCAACTTTTTCATATTCTCAAAACCAGACATGAATTTTTTTTCCCCCAAATACATCATATCTCCAATTCCCACAGAGAAAGAGACACCCAGCACCCTTCTTTTCTCTTTGGAAGTGCTGTCAGCGCTCTATAGGTCCTCTAGACCTTCCAAAGCATAGAAGGGTCTCACAGGTGCCCCTCCATGAATTTCAGTGGGGTAACTCCTGATTTATATTGTGAGATCCCTATTAACTGCCAAGGGAGTCTCCTACAGCAACAAACTGGCGAGAAGTGCGCACGTGTGTGTGAACACTCATATGAGAACACTCAGACTGCAATGTATCATATATCAGCCCTTGGAAGAATGAAAAATAATGTTTTAAATTTCCAGTCAGATATAACGATCCACAATACAAAAGGCGCTAGCTTGCATAGGACAAGCTATAATACTTTGACAATACTCTGAAGATTTCTGTAGTTCCACAGTTCAGCTTTTCTCTAGAAGCTCCTAAATAAGCATGATCAGAAGAAATCTGTCAAAAGTTCATTCACTGAGCTGTCAAAATAAGGCAGCAAAATCTTTTTGGCTGACAGATTAAAGGTTTGGATGGTAGTTTCAACAAACACTTTTGAAGGTGTGAGGCTTTTTTTTTAATAAAAATTAAACAATGTTAAAATTGTTTGGGGGAAAATAATTACAAAAATGTAAGAAGGGCAGAAAAAGATGGAATAAGTTCAGGTGTGGGTTTTTTTTTTGAAAAGGTAACTAATACATTTTAATATATATTAAAGAGTTTTAAATGTTACTTTATGTGTGAATAAATGTATGAAAAATCTGCTTATTTCTTTTGAAGAACATTCTTTCCTACAAGAAATGTTTCAAAGAGCCATCTTTAAATTGGACTATACATACATTAATCCAATTTTGAAGAGAAATGTTACCATTTTTACTTTAAATAAAGTGGAACAGACACAAGGGTTACATGATTGCTGTCAGGATACAGGAGTCAGTTTCATTCCTTCTCTCATGCATCAGTGAATAAATATAAGGATGGAGAATAATTTGGAGTGGACCAACACATCAGAGGAAGTTACTCTGTCTGCAGCATAAAACCCTCAAAAGCTGGCAGGGGCAGAAAAGGGACAAAAACTAGCAAAGAATTTTCTCAGACATTTTGTATAAAAGAACTCTAATGACCATCCCTCATTTTATTAGCTTTATCAGTGCCTTCAGTGCAAAAGGCTCAGAAGAGGGTTAAATCAAGGCACTACTATCAATACTACCCAAACAGATTACCCCCACTGAGATTTATAACACCCCCTTTTCTTTTAATACATTTTTTCACTATTATTTAATGAATATTCTTAAGAATAATGCTGAACACTTCCAAAATGAGCACATGGACATTCATATCATGACAAAACAGCACACCAAGTCAGTTATATCCAAATAGTCTTCCCTGCTTGTACTTACATGTCAAGAAGGAAAATAATGAAAATCTGAAGAATTTCCTACACAACATGAAAGAGAAGTAATCCACTGCCAAATAGACCTAACTAACATTGCTTAAAGCTTTGAATAAGCAGACAATAATGATTAGTTGAAAGGGAAGTGTGCTGGAATGCTGGTTTGACATTTGAGCATTAGTGATAACAATAGACACCAGCCCTGCATTCTTAAATCAAGCAATCTCTGCAATAAGTAAAAAGGGATCAAAACATCAAGAAGTCCATGCCATTGCTTGAGGGGTTTGCCAGATTTATTGTCACGGTGAAGATTAAAATCACCCACCATTAAGAATTGTATGTATGCATCACATTCAGATGTCAAAGGTCTAAAAATTATGTGATCGAGAGAGGGGTTTCTAGGTGGATGATAAATAAAGGACAAGTTTAAAATAGAAAGGTTGAAAAACATCCAAAGAATTGCATATAAAGGAACAGACCCTTAATATCATTCCCATTGAGATCAACAGGCATAGGACTGTGCTCAAAGTTATCACAATAATAGTAGCAACACCTTTTCCCATGGCTTAAGATAGAAAAGCTAAAGATAGCAAGATGAAACAATGTCATTTGAAACTACCATATTGACAGAAATGAACCAGCTCGCTGACACTTTGTTAGAATTATAGGGTCTGCACGGGTGTCTACGTTTCCAAAGTGCTTTCAAGCTTAATGAGTAAATACTGAACAAAGACATCTATTTCCCTGAGTGTGAGAGCGAGGGGAAAGGGAATCCTTTTGTACCATGGCATTTTGGTGTATCAGCAACACTTTTCTGCCTTTTTTAAGCAGTAAAAACTGCTATGCAAAAAGCAGAAGAACAAAACTTGCCAGTGCGTAACAGCAATAACAAAGGGCAGCACAAGACTCTGGAAACACATTCCAGATTTATACTCAAACTGGATTTGCTGGAAAACTCAATATCTGGAAGCAGAGTCAGTGTTTTTTTTGTTTTTTTTTTTAATCCCAACTTTATGGCAACTGGGATAAAACATCTTAGTATCTGAAGTTAATAATAGATTATGTGGTCCCATCCTCTGCTCCAGAAGAGCCAGGTCTGGAAGCATGTTACAGATCCCCATTTCCGTAGTTCCTCTTTCAGTTACATTATAAGCATCAAATGGGAGCTGGCAGTAAAACACATGACCACAGACCAGTTCCTTACCCTCACTAGGATCTGTAACTACCAGCTGTCTCCTTCAGGCTCCCAGTAACCTTGTCATTGCAGTTTAATTCTGCAATGTTGACAAGCAGGAACTAATCCAAGACATTGGAAAGCACTGGAGGTATCTATGTGTTTATAACTGCAAACACAAAGCTCTTCGGAGACAGATCAAAATCTGAGAACTTTCTTGGGATTTCCTTCTGGAGCTGTCTAAACCCCACCTCAAAAAAACTGCAAGTTTCTGCCCCAGCTAACTCTCATACTTCACTACAACATTAACCATGCAGAATACTCTCAGGAAGATCAGGTGGTATTCTGCTCCAAAAGAAAACATACCATTTAAGTACATATCCACAGAAACAGACACAAAGTCAGGTCAAGAGCTAGCAAAAATATTATGTACCTTGCTGGCTATAATCTTCCCTCAAATATATCTCCTATCAGGCATCAATGAGTCATATGCATGTCAGAAATCTGGATTTAGGCATAAAATACTTTTCCTCAAGGAATTCCACATTGTAGTATTTTTAAGATGAAAATTTCCAAGCAAAGGCATGTATCTTCCCTCCTATGTAAAGACCAGATAGTGTTGTGTAGAAAGGTTAAATCAAATCATCACTCAAATAATGCAGCACACTACTCACAATGTTAAGAATTACTCAATTTAGCAACTCTCAAACTTTATCAGCTTTGTTTATTTGTTTAGGAGGAATTTCCCTCAATAAACAGGCCAGTAAATATATAAAAAATAATTCTTCAGTTACTGTAGACATCTGCAGACAAGTCTTGAACACACACATTTGACTGGTAAAATGGAAAAATGCCAGCAGCCTTAGAATTGGAAAACAGGAAGAATTTAGATTATAAACATGTTACTGTCCAGCCTTTCATTTTCCTGGCCAGTGCAGTGCTGCAGCTTTATTTGATAATTTGACATAGTTAGAATGAAATTTAAGCTGGTCGTATTACTAAAGCAGAAACAGCAGAACAAATGTGCTCTAATGCAGGAGACGTAAGCAAAGCTGCTAGCAGACTGTTGTTCCCTCGAGGTACAGGGACTAACTGCATCCTGGGTGTGATGGCTATCATGCTGTGCAGGGCTAAGGTGCTGAGCAGACCCATAACAGCTCATTAGCTGTGCGTCCCTCACAGTCATAGCGTGTACCCGATCAGAAAGAGCCAAGTTCAAAGATAGCTGTGGAAGAGAAAAAGCAGAGCAAGAAATGCAACAGAGAAGGTGAACAGTTATAAGAATCACAGTATTTCTCTGTGTTGACTGTGTTCTGAGCCCTTTTAGGGAACCCCATACTGAGAAACAAAAGAAAGGTATATTCATACATTACATCTGTTTGAGAAAACACTTAAAGTCAAGTTCAGATCCTCAGATGCAGGCACATGGCTCTTATTATTTCAATGGCAGACATGCGGATATCTCAGACTAGAATTTTATTCCAATATTCACATGTATAAAACATATTCCAAAACATAAAGCTTTGAGCAAATTTATAACTGAAGCAAAACAAAACAAAAAACCTCAACCTCTTAACAATTGACTGGCAATGACTGGCAGCAGGCCTGCAATACCCAGAGAGAAGACAATCCTCACCCCGAACAAAACCAGGAGGCTCTAAAGTGATCTAAAGAAAGACGATCAGTTCATTGACCAACAGTTCTCGCCACTAATTGGTTGTTTAGTCGCAACATGCCTTTTACACAAAAGCTGTATCCAGCACTAATCCCATAGAATCAGCAGCACCTAATAAGTCAGTACAAGATGATACCTCTTGAAAGAGGGCAAACACTCTTTCTCAGCAGTGGAATCAGATGAAACACCACTATTTTTTTGCCTGCCTTCCTATGAGCATTACCCTCCAACTGAAACTCAGCCAACTTACGCTTATCTAAGCCCATGAATCAAACAGGCGCTGGGAAAGCGGAGACCGCACCATCTGGGTATGACGACAAGGAGGGGGGTGTCTTCGGCACACTGACGGCGGCAGCAAGCACAGGCCGTCTCAGAGACTCCCTCCCTTGCCCTGCGTGAACATTACACAAAGGCATTGACAGAAGAGAGCTTTGCAAAACACATTACGAAACAGACTCCAGGCGTAATGAGTACACAACCTCCTTCTCAGCATCTCATAAAGCAACCCAAGGAACTGCTGCACGGAGCTTCAAAGTTTGCCAGAGCAGCATGCTGCTCTTTGCAAATAGTACCATTAAAAAAAAACAAACAAAAAAACCCACCCAAACCCAAACCATCTGTATTTGCAAAAGTTCATTGTCCAATGAATGTTCCAGGTTACATTCAATTTAAACACCATGTGGTGGGAAATAATCAGGTGCTGGCCTTTGCTGGAGCTGCTTCTCTATGCCTTTGTGATTTTTGCACACAAAATAAGAAGGTAAGAGATTAGGCGGTTTTTAACTACATTGTGAGCACTGACAATTTAAGCAGAACAAAGCAACCTATTTGTAAAAGACAGAATATATGGTTTCCTTCAACCTCCTTGAAAGTTCTTACGAGCCTGTCAGTGTTAGGTCCGCATCTCCTACACTACTTTCTTCTAGCCATAAATGGTAATAGAGTATCTCACAGTTTACAGGTAGCAAATCTCTCAGCATCTCCATAACCAAGAAAAGGAAATTTATCTAGAGATTCCTTGTCTCCATACAGCACAACTGACGAACCACATCAGCAGCCTATATTAGCACAATTGTTTTTATCTGAACATTGGTCAAGTCTTTGTATGAATTATGCACTCAGGAAAAGACAGTTGGGTTTTAAAAGGTTGCATGTTAACACAAAAAAATTCTGATTGTCCACTTACCATGGGAGGAGTGAATGGGAACCAAAACCCAAACAAAAATAATTTTTCCAGGATCACAATCACTTGAAGTAACACAAACACATGAACTATGATTCATAGTTGTAATTTTTACAAACTGAGAGGATCTAAAGTACCATACAAAATAAGGAGAGCCAGTTATTTACAATTTTTATTTACTTTAGAAGTTTAGAAGAGACAAAAACACAGACTAGGAGTTACCAAATGCTTTACCTGAGCCAGAAGCCAGAACTCAGCAGCACTAAGGAATGAAAGATGTGCAGTGCCCTCTGCGCATTCAATGCTGAACATGAAGAAAAACAAGGTGTGTACAAGCTGCAGATGTTTTCGCTAGCTAAAGCTGTATCAGCTTAGATTCACAGATGCATGTGTGCTCCAAAGTGGAGCATGCATATTGACAGCCCCTCACAGGAGGCACACACTGCAACCTGTTTTGAGCATGGAGACCTCTGACCTTAACCATAAGAAGGCAGATGTGACCATGATAAATGCACAGATACTACTACCTCCTTTCCAGTATCTTATTTAGGAGTCCAAAGACAGCTAACTGTTGTCCTGGCAAAAGTATTAAGACCCATAGTTTTCATAGTGGCCAGGAGAGCCTAAGGTTATTTACAAATGACAGCAGCATAGATACCGTAAGCATCCAGAGCAATCATTTTATATAATTCCAGTACTATCAGATTAGTACTCAGTCAATTCAGGTGGAAAACCTGTGGTGCTAAGAAGCAACTGAAATAGCGAAAGTTGCTAGTTTAATCTCATCACAGGAACTTGCAGGCAAGATGAACAAACAAACTTGGTTCTACACCTGATACAAAATACAAAGTACACAGCTAAATTCTCTCATCCACACTTTCCTTGACTCATTCAGAAATGAGCATCTCTGATATCAGATTTGAACTTAGTCACCTATTTCTTTAATCAGATATGAGTAATACAATCTCATACCTGTTAACACAAGCAGATAATTTAGACTGGAATGTCAACATGTAGACAAATACTTCAAAAAAATATATCACACAAGACAATAATCAAAGGTCTCAGTCTTGTACAGTCTAACTTATTCCATATGTCCAGCTATCAGAAGCACTGATACCTTTGGAGGAAGAAATCAGCTGACTGTTTACCTCCCAACTTAAAGACACCATGTATACATAGAGTAATCTTTTTTCACAGTATATGCACTGTTAATGGTAACTATATTGATAATTGATATTCCATACAAAAAAAATACACATGAGTAGATATATATACTGCATATTCCAAAACATAAACTTGTGTCCAACCAAAATAAAAATGCATGAAACTGACTATTCAAAAATCGCAAAGTACTACACACAATTGAAAAACAAAACACTAAAACAGTGTGAGGAGATAGCTAAACAAGATTTTTAAATACATCTGAAATTTTCAAACAATTCAAGAACAGAAAAAGAAAATGATTAGTGTGATAACAGTTTACAAACAGGAAGGATTTATTCTCTTATCAGTTTGGAATGGTAAAAGCAAAATCTAATCAGAATGAAAGAGAACAAACTGGCAGACTGAAAAAACCTTAATGCAATATAGCCATTTTTTAATGTGGTATTATATCATTACCTTCACAACAAGATTATAGCACAACAATATTACATTCAGATCTGGATAATTTGTGCTTGACTATGTCTGGGTATGCAAAAGATGTAAGGTAGAAGGCAAGTTTTCTACCACATCTGTTCATCAGCTGAGACTAGTTCATTTCAAGGTTTGTTTTTAGTTTATTTTTTATCCAAAGGAGAGTTAAATTTATTAACTGATTGGGAGTGATCACAGACTAAAGACCGTCATTTTGTTAAGTGCAAAGATCAGCAGCCTAAAAATGCCTTGCATTTTCAGACATACTATAGTAGATCTAACCCTTTATATTTTTAGCCATTCCACCCATGTCTCTCTATTTAGATATTTCTCCGGCTCCTATAATCTTGGTATCTAAGCACTGATCCGTATGTTCCACAGTTAACAACAAACAACTATGCTCTCCAGATATGAAAGCATACCTCCTGCTGACGTCAATAGGAACCTCGTGAAGAAAATCTGAAGCCAGAATACAGCCCAGAAGTCTTTAAAATAACATCACAGAGACTGTGTAAATCTCAGACAAATGGTTGTTTCCCCCCCCCCCTTTGTGAACATGCGATGCCCATTAGCATTAAAAAGATTTATGCATGTGTTTCAAAAGAGCAGAATATATTATATCAAATCAAAGTTTTTTAGGCTGGTTATGGTCATCAAATTTCCTAGCTGTCTACAAAGCAAGGGCAGTGATCTGAGAAGGGCTGAGCACTTTCCGAAAAATAGTGAACACATTCAGCTCCTAATGGAAACTGAGGACACCCAACAGAAAAGCAGTCAGATCTGAGTTGAGACAGCCAGGTCGTAATACTTTCATAAACTATTTTCCAATAGTTCCAACTGCCTGCAAATGTTTCAGCTCCTTTTATCAAAAGACAAACTACCAAATATATTACATGTTATGTGAAGAATTAAAACTGGGGAGAATTTTGACTTTTTTATGAGACTGATAAGTTATGGCAACTCTGAGAAAACCTGTGGGAGTAAAGATAGTGATGAGTGAATTTTAATGGACAGAGCAGTGAAAGTGCAGAGGATGAATGTCCTAACCTCTAAAGATGCCAGTAGTTTGCTTTATTGTAATGCACCTATAAGGTTTTTAGTGTGTATCATCTTTAGTGTTTATAATCTCCACTTCACTCAAAAGTGACCTATGTTCAAATTAATTCTAAGCAGCAGTAAATCACAGGAAAAAAAAAGAGAAGGGTAACTCACCTAATCTTGTGCCTTGCATAGTTTTTAATAGTCTAATATCACAATAATGTGATTTATGTGTGACATTAATTGTAAGTAGAGAGAAAATGTAACGACTGAAGTTTGATATCTTCATCTGGATCACCTCACAGAACTGACAGGCCTGTTCTTCTCTGCTTTCAAGGTGGTTATTATGGGAAAGATATTTCTGTTTTGACAAGTTAAACATTCTTGTTGAGTGGAGCACTACACTGTTTAGAATATGGTTTTATATAGGAGTTCAAACATCTGCCCATTTTAGGTCAAATTATTACAACAACCTACAAATAAGAGACCATAAACAAATGCAGCTGTTACAAAATAAGAAAGAATTCCCTTCTTTGCTCTCACAAAGGATCACATTTAAGACAATATAAGATTAATGAGAAAAGTGCAAGTAAACACAACTTTTTGGTTCAAAGTGGAGAAAAATATTAGTAGTTCCTGCTTTTACATGCCTTAAGCACTGCATTAACAAGCAATTTATAATGCAAATCTAACAAGCTCAGATAGTGTGTTTCAGTCCTGTTACGCACACAGCCTTAATTAAAAGCTCTTTTGCTGTGAGATGTCGGTCCTTTTTAAGCTTAAAGTATTTATTAGCTGAATTCTGTTTAAAAATAACACCCACAATCTTCCCTTAATGTCAAACAATTGGAAAATATCTCAGAAAAGGAAATTCTGTTTTTAAGTAAAATGTTACCACTGCTGTTAATACTGGAAAGTTGTTTATACATTTCTATCCTGCTTTCTACAAAATATTGCCACCTAGTTTCCCAGATTTTAATTGAATACTCAACAGCTTTTCGTTAAATAAATCATTTTAAGGTGTCCAGAAATGTATTATGAGAGCTTGTACAATATAGTTTCACACCAAATAGGCAACATATTCAATAACTTATACCTGTTACTAATTTACTGCATACATAATTCTCCTGGTAGGTATGTGTATAAAAGCAAAAGTATAATATAGAGTTACAGTATGCTCCTTGCTGATTTAGTTTTATTAACTTATGTTATGCAATTAAACAATAAAAATAACAATTTACCATGCAAGTCATTTTCTAGGGTTGTTCTTTTTATATTACTGATTTACCTATGAAATACAAAATCACTGATGGTTATTTTATGCTTAGCTACACAAGTACTAAGATTTGCATCAATGTGTCCATATAGCTTTGATTAGCTTTTGCAGCACTCCCCAAGTAAAGATTAATGAAGGACTAAAAGGGAATGCTATCACACTTAAAACATTATGTCATCAGAAAAGCTAATACAATACCTATAATATTTTCAACATACCACTGTTTAAAACTATTAAGAGACAGTGCAAATACTTGCATTAGTAAAACAAGCTTTGTTCAGTTCTGATAACTGAAGAAAAACCCATGTGCAGACTGTAAAATATAAAAACCCTTTCTTAAATTGTAAAGCAACACTAATGAAGAATTATAAATTATAAAATAAAAACAGCCTGCTACAGGACTCATAATCTCAGAACCTTTTAATAGTCTTTAAATGTTTGAATAAATTATTCCTGAAAATATACACTGTGTATAAACAAGAACTCATGACTGAACAGAACTGTTTTAATTAATATAAACATACAACAACACGAAGTTTTGGAAAGTCTCCCTACAGTCTTAATAAACCATATGTGTGGGCAGGACTAATTCTATTCTCTTATACTTGCATAATCTGGGGGTACTTCGACCAGATTTCATGTGAGCTAATCTACTAACAACAATGTAACTGGAAGCAAATTTGTATTCTATACAGTTTTATAAATCACACTGCCTTAAGCCATGTGACTAACATCTGTTGCACATTGTTTCTTCTTTGATCCTTCCTCTAGGGGAAAAGCAGAAGCAAAGATGTTTCTTATTTTGATAGGATTTCTTTTTTAAATATATATAGACAGTTATTAAATATTTATGACAAGCAAGCACAGGCAATGACGTTCACCTTGGTCCTACAGCAAGGTGGTACAATATGTCCTGTTTTCTAGTTCCTGGGATACTTCACTTAACAAAATTAGACCAACCCCACTGACATTTTCCCCCATGGACAAGCTTCAGTTTTCTTATGGAGAACTCCCTTGTATTGCAGATCACCACAGGGTTCACCACTGTGAAACTTTACATTGTTTTTTAGATTTTTGTGCCCATATCCTCAAAACCTTCAAATTAACTCTAAATTCTATGGAAAGCTAATCTGAAAAAGAGAGGTTTGATAAGTTCCCAATACAGCCTCTGTTGCTTCAGGAAATGTGCTAAGCTTCCTTCTTTTACTTAGTTTCCTACATAGTGAATGCATTCCTCTGCCATATGCATTACTTAAAGCTTGCTTCCATCAGCTGTTCTCAGTACATGAGCCACCCTTATCAACTGATGTATGATGGTTAATGAAATGGTAGGTATGATTGATTTGGTAGATACTACTAGTAGGCACACAGATACAAGGAAAGCAGGAGTTGACACACTACTTTGCACATGCTGGGCTTGAGCAAGGAAAACTCACTCTGCTCAGCAGCTCCAGATTACCAGCTTCTCTGAGCTCATTTTCTCAATATTTATATTCTCTAACTGACACTTGGGCACAAATCTAGAGTTAACAGTTTCTCAGATCAAGGTAACTTGGCTTAAGCAATGGTCCAGATACACGTAAAAATCCTAACTTAGTTATTCTAGCCTGATGGACTGAACTCAGAGTTAAGGGAAGCTTTAGCATATCAAGCTGCTCTCAAGGAACAGACTGCTCAGTTTTACATTTCTGATTCTGCTTCTTGCTGCTATCATGGCAAAATGCTGTCTTAGTATAATTGTTTTGTACTTCCTAGCCACAGAAATGATGTCAACATGTAGGTTTTTGTTAAGTTTCCAGTTCAACACCTCTTGCTTGCTGGTGTTACATCTACACACTGATCTCTGCAAGAGTTCTAGTTAGCTAAAGGTAAATGTCATTAACTTCTGTGGTGGCCAGCTCAGACTTGATTGCTGTCAAGCAAGAGGCTTTGCAAGTATTATTGTCTCAACACTCGTAGGTTATTGGGCTAGTCTTCAGCCACAGGTTGCATTAAAGTTCTTTTTGGATTGTGTGGAGTGTCTTGGGCTACACAGGTTCCCAAGCAGCTCTGTCTGACTTACGGGTATATTCTACAGGCAGATATTCTGGTGGGCTCTGTCAATCAACATCTTTATCTTGCTGAGCCAGACATGGGACTCAGTGTGGTAATGGCTCTGTACCACCTCCTCTTCTAGGATATGCCTTACGTAATTGTAACTTACAGGGGTGATGCTGGCATACACATCTCACTGACTTCATTCACAGTTTCTAAGCATTTACTAGTCTGAACTTCAGCACCACAGCTCTGAGCTGTCCTGCAAGTTTTCTGTTTAACAGAACTTTTGTGAAAAATGTCCTTGAGAGAGCAAAAACTGAGCCACAGCAGATAACACTTGAGTATTATCTGAAATGTTCTAGTAGTATTGTAGAGAATTGTAACGTGTGTGAACAGAAAATGGATGGGAATGCCTGGGTGCAGAGGCACCACAGAAACACGCAGGAAGGAAAGGGCCTGCAGAAAGGCCTATGTTAATGACACCCAGATTGGCATGTCATCAAGACCCCAGTACATCTAAGTGCCGTTTCACAAGACACCCAGACCTGGACACAAAGAAGAGGGAACAAATCCAGATGACTTGCAAAGTCATACAGGATGGAAACACTGATCCCTGTCAGCTCCAAAAAGGTACAGAAAGGCATATCTAAAAACCTGCACATAGCTGCCAACCTACAAAGAACCCACGAATCATGAGGAGGACTTGCCCTTCATGTCATCGTAACCAATCCTGGACCAGACATCTGGACATAAGCATCATGGTGCTCACCTGCCTGCCTGGCAGATTGCTTGGATACCACATACATTCTGGTGCTTGTCAGTATGAGAGTATGAGTGAGTGAAACTTGTTTCATTTCAGGTTTTACTGGATTTATTTTAAGATAAAATCACCTTCCCCTCCCAATTGGTTCAGTTCTCAGAGAGATTTTGGTGCAGGCAAGCTAGATATTTTTAGAGGAAGCTAAACGGGAACCTCTGTTGCAGTGGCACACCAAATTCACTTCACACCTAACAGGAATGTAAGGGTCCAAACCAGTAACTGCTTCCTTGATCAGCTTCAAACCACAGGTAGGAATTTTTTTTTATCTCAGGGGACCAGACCAAATCAAATACAAGTGTAAGCATTCTAGATTTACGTGCCTCCATACTGAATATTTCAACCTACTGATCCATTGTTATTGCACTGTAACACTTGCTAATATAGACAATGCCAGGTAACAGGGCTTTTTTTCTTTTTTCCAGACTTTTTTTTGTCTCATTTTGATTTTGCTTGACTTTTCTTTCAAGCAGGGATACAAAGAAATACATGAAAATCCAGAAGCATTTGTAAAGTTACTGACTCATATCACTAAGCATGCTATACTCTAAATTACAAATTAGCTCAGCACTCATTGTAAATTCACTTGTATATTACGTTTAGCTTTTGACTCTGATGTCAAAGCACAACAAGGATGTAATGTACTCTATTTCTATTTGAAATGATTTAAAGGAACAGATTAGGTGAAATCACTTAGCTCAGCGAAATTTCTCAGGTTTACTGGCCTCCATGACACAGCATGCATGATACATTCAGCATCTGTGGAGTTCATTTTAAGCATAAAGCCAAAGGCATAAACTACTTCAGCAGCCCTTCCCTTCCTGGTTTATTACAGGCAAGAAAGCAAAAGGGAAGACCAACCAATCCCCTGCACACACACACTCCAGAAATAACAGTGAGGGATCAGAAGTTCTTTCTACAGTTGCTGGATCCCATATTTCCTATAGTATCTACCAAAAATGTGTACTTTGCTGACAAATTAACACTGCCTAAGCTGTTCTTAGCAGTTCTGCCGCCCATCAGACCTTGTAAACAACCAGAAATTTTCCATCTAAAAATAGAAGCTTTCTTGTGGAAAGTGTGGTAAACCACCTGAACACTCACCTCCAACCATTCCTGCTGAAACCAAAGAAGAGGAAGGCTATTTAATTTTAAAGAAAGAAACATTATACAGTACTACAGTGATGTGCAAAGTAGTAGTAGAAATTATACACAGTGGAAGGAAGTCAGGAAGAAAGAGGAAATTATGTTCCTTGGCAAAAAGAATCCAAAGCTGCCAAAGCCTGATGGTGGCAGTGTTGAAAAATGAGTTTTACATCCTCAGCCAAACAGCAGCAGCAGCTTATTGAAGGTCATAATCACAGCTCGGCAGTGGATTCAGCAGCAGATTTAACTAATCAGCGTATAAATGTCAGAACAACGAACATTAGCCAAGCAGACTGGATTAACTATTCCAAAAGTACAGAACACGTGACAGTTGAAAATGATGCTTTTTGACATACTCTGGAGACTCCCAAAGAGTCCCAACTCAGAACTGTAAAGGCTCCTTAGGCCAACTCTCAGCCCACTGCTGCTTAAGTTGGGGGAAAAGTCAGACCTCACATGACAAATCACCACAAACACAGTGTGGGAACGTCAGAGCATTGCTGAGAAAACTAACAATGGATCACAAGACACAAAAGACTGGTTTGACTGAGTCCTCTCATCAAGAGAAATTGAAATTTGACCTGGGCCCTTGCAAAGCCCCCAGTTCGCAGATGTGGAGACTGAGCAGAGGAAAAGACAGATAAATAAAATGCCAAAGTGAAAAGCAGAACTCTAAGGTGAAATGAGCTGCTGAACACTATGAATTTCATAAAACTGTCCTTCAGGAATGAAATCACCCAGCTCTGACAGGATGTTATGACAACAAAGAAATAACAAGAACAGCAAATAGCAGGAAGTATAGGATCCAAGCCATTAAGTAGAGAGAGACTAACTGAATGGTCATGATCAAAGCTAGTACTGAATTACAATATGTATGATGAAAAGAGCCTGAACAATACTAAAAAGAAGGAGAGGAGTGAATGTTATGAAAGGAAAAAAAAAGAAAAAAGAAACAGACATGAAGCAGCTGAAAGAAGTGGAAAAAAAAATCCCAAGTCCCAATGCTATTAAAAAAAGATATCTTGAGAAAAGTTTTCAAAGAGGACAATGATAAATAAAACCAAAAGCTGCAATGAGGTCAAGGAGGATGAAGTTACCTTGGTCAGAAGCAATAAGCCTATCATAAAGTACTTGCAGAAGGTCTTAAAGTTAAAAAACAAACAAAAAAAATGATGAGAGGGGCATTTCTGCCTACTGATTCACATAAAGCCAGAGCTTTAGCACCAAATTTTGTTTATGTAAGAATTTACTTGAGAAATTGCATATTCTTGGGAACGAAAACTACCTCTAAAGTGCTGTAAAACTGAAGTTCAAATCTTCCACTGCAAAGGAGTATAACGGTGAAAGCCTACTCTAACCCACAGCCAGCCATTAAGTATTCAACAGGGAAATATATTATCAGATCGTAACAGGAACTTAAAAAGTTGTTTTGGTGGCATCGGAAGAAGAATTATTCTTAATGACCAATAAATGATTCCACTCATTATAGAAGATGGCTGCGATAAGTCTTTTTTTCCCAGCCAGAGAATGTGTCAGTATGAATACTGGCACTACAAATGAGCCAAATTATCTATTTGGGAAGATTCATGGAGAAACACAGAAAGAACACATGGTCATAACAATAACAAATCATTGCAGAGAAAGATCTATTCTTCATCATCTTCCTTTTCATTTGTCTTTCTTCCCAAGCCCTCTGGAAGGAAAAAAGAAGAAAAAAAAAAGTCTTGAATCCCTGCTCCCCACTAAATGATTCACTACCTGTATACTTCACGAGGTCTAAAGCCAGTGTGCGTTGCTCACTTTTTAAATTACCTGACAATCACACTTCACCTAGAAAAACACCAAAAGCACAAGCAGCAGAAAGTGCTCAACCAAGCACAGCCTAGGAGAAATATAACCTGTACCTGGAGCTCTTTTTCTGTTGGTATACATTCTCTGGTCCTTCCACTTGCTTTACAATCAAATTGAATTTCCTCATATGAAAGCTTTTATTCTGCATTTTATTTGGGGAAGAGAAGGGAACAATATAAATATTAAAAAATAGCACCAAACAAACATCTGACAGAAAAAGTGAGATGAAGCAACATATCAGAGTGAGAATACATATTCTCAGAGTGAGAATACATTCTCAGAAGGACTCTGACAGACTTGCTTCAAAATCTGGGAGAGAGTTTTTTGTTTGTTTGCTTTTCTCATTAGAAGACTTCTTAGTCCAATTTGTGTAAACCCCCCCCACAAAACAGGACACACACAATTACTAATAACAATAATTTTGAAATGCCCCAAATCAGCAACAGCAATCGATACAGTATTTTGATCCCCGCAATGAGCCCTGAACATGCTCATCTTCCTTGTCCACCATTTACTTCTGTCATCTCAGAATGGTATCAAGAGCTCTCAGATCCCACAAGACCAATCCTAATAAGCAAACATTTCCCAATAAAGGCCAAAAGAAGCCTTCAGTAGATCAGTGTTAACTCCACCTTGAAGCCTACAGAAATTACACCCTTACACAATGACAGAACATAAGTTAGAAGATTTGCAAGTTTAGGGGGGAAAAGTAATCCTGTGGTCTTCACCTTGCAAGACCAAAAGGAAAAACACTCTACAGGAGTTGTAAGGCAGGGCTACGTGGTCCCTACCCTGATTAGGTACTTTTGGAACACCTAATCCACAAGAGTAATTCTGTCCTGGGGCTTGTGGTCACTATGCAAAATTTAAACAATAACAGACAAAAACAATATTGAGAAACTGATACTGCAGCAAATTACTAAATTCATAGCATTTACACTTCACTGGCGTCAAATATACAATTTGAGGGACTAGAAGGAAATTTGCTATTTTTCCCTAAACCATGTAAAACACAGCAGTCAAGACTACTTTCTTTACCTGCTGATCCAATTGTGCTTAGAATATGCTCACGAGCTACATCGTCTTCCTGTCTGTCCCCTCACAGATGCCTATGTCATTGCTCATCATCTTTTATTTTACTTCATTTCATCACTGCTCAGCTCTCCTCTCTGTCCACTCTTTTTAACAACTATATCTATCCATTTCACAACTGTGCCTCTGCCTTTCTCCACATTGCCTCTTGGTTTCTATATCCCCTTGCAGTTGAAGATGAGAGAAAGTCGGCTATTTGGCCTCTGTCAAAATCATTAAATAAAGTGCACTTGAAGCTGGCCTTTATGCACAGAACTGCCTGCACAAGGCATCTCAGTATAGATAGGGGCAATCTACTCATTGGGATGGATATCACATGCTAATTCACCCTGCTTCTCAGCCAGAAAGTAGCAAGACACACTTAGCATAACATATATTAAAACCAAGATAAGGCGAATGAGTACACTGTTAGGATTATCTCCGTCTTTTTTTTCCTCTCCCGTGTATTAGAAGTAGTGCTACAAATTATTAGCCATGCTGTAGGGATGGGCAGTCACAACATGGCCTTTCATTCCTCAATGCAAGGCTGCCTGTTGATGATAGAAGCAGCAGGAAATCTTGTTTCTATTTCCTGCTCTTCTCCCAGTGGAGATAGGGCCTATTATCTGAAAAAGGACAAGGGCTCCAGGAAAGGGTGCTTAACTGTTCAAGGAAAGTGACTTTTTGCCCAGTCGACCAGTGGCCCAACAAAGACAGCAGTCTAAATCTCAGACAAAAGGGTGCATTTCTCTCTCCTCCAGAGTCTCAAAAGTTTTAGATAAATTAGATGGAAAAGCCATCACCAGAATCCACTTTTTGAGTATCAAGCTCTAAACTCTCAAGTAAGGACTCCTGATTTGCACAAGATCTCATATTTTCAACAATATCACAATATCCCTCAGAAGAATTAGGAACAGCATTTTACATACCATCAACAGCCTCCCCCCCCCCCACAATATTTACTATTGTACTGGTATATTTTTGAAGACTTGCCTGTAAAATTGTAAGTTTCATAGATAAATTCTGATCTCATGTGCATGGGACAAATCACGGAATTACTTGTGATTAACATCAGTATTATGGAAACCATAATGTTCATTTCTGTGTACTCAAAATAAAAATTATCTTCAGCATACATAGCTAGTTGCTTAATTTGTAATTGTATGCACAAAAACACACTGTTCCCCAGAGCCCCCAAAAAATCAATACAAATTCAAAATAGATTAAATTATAAACCAGGTGTCATGGGTACAAGGAGAGAACAGAACTTATACCTGCTTAGTTACTTGTAAAATGTTGGTGTTTTAGACTACTTTTACAATATTGCCAAATAATTAAATCTTCTAAAATAGGTAACTGGTCTTTGGCTCAGGGCTACATTTTTTTTCCCAGAGCTACGCATGAATTCTCACTGTAGAATTGGGGAGGAAAGGGGAGGGTTTGTTGGGTTTATTTTTGATGCATTGGGGGAGGCAGAAGGGAAGAGACTCGAGACATTCTTCTTGTCTAAGACTATACTGCTGGTTTAGTCTGAGCTCAGGTTACAATAAACAGAGTTTAAAAAAATAAAAGGACTCTGCAAAAATAGTCATGATAGACACCTTTACACAGAGACACTAATGAAATATCCCTCACTGTAATCCTACTGCACCTAAAATGATTTCTCAGTTGAACAGGAAACCAAAAACGAAGTTAAAAAATACATCTCAGCTGCTTTCATTTGACTGAACCAACCAGTAAAATTAACATTAGAGAAGAAAACTTAGTACCACTTAATCTAGAAACAAACATAGCAAAACTCCCTTTTATTGGACATGGCTGATAAACAATGTCTTCTTGAACCATACATGCTGCAGCAGGACATCGGCAGCACCAAAGCAAGGCATTACCCAAAACTTAACCACACTGAAACAATTTTTAAGCAAATGGACGAAAGATGACACCATAGGCAACACAATTAATATTATAGAATGCACATCCTCCGAATATCAGGCCCTCTGTCACAAAAGATTCCACCCCTTACCCCAATTTCAATAGCTTTGTTATTTTTAATGTACTGAAGCTTCTACATGTGAGGCAGGCATTTTCCAGGATTAGAAGTAATATGCAAAAATGCTTCTGGTGTTTTTAAAAACAAAGTTTAAAGAGAAAGCACTATGCATTACTCCAATTAAAGATATATGTAATTAGATTATTAATCAGAATTTTGGAGTACGTATTTCAAACTTGGCAAAGAGCTAGTACTTACTTTTAAAAACAAGAAGAGGTTTGAAAAACTGGTGCAATGTTAGGACAGTGGGTTTGGGCCCAAAGCACCTGAATTCAGCTCTTTACTTAACCTTGGAGGGGGCTGGGAGAGGAAAAAAGAGATTAGTAAATTGTACGCATCTTTGAAAGATTCTCTTGCAACACCTACAGATACCAATTAGCTACCTGTAAAATGGCAATAGATTCCTACCACTTCCTAGGGTTTCCAGAGAATAAAATCTTTTAATCCTTGAAAGTCTCTCAAAGTACCATGGCAACATGGGTCATAGAGGCAATACTGGGGAGCAAGTGGGAGGAACCAGTTACTAAATGCGAAAAACAAAGCAGTAGCTTAGGTAAAACCAACCAAGATTTAAAATCATAGAAAAAAAAAATTAGGTTCAAAAGGATCTCTGGGGGTTATCTAGTCCAAACTCCTGCTCAAAGCAAGGCTGTCTTCAAAGTCACAGCAAGTTGTTCCAGGTTTTGTTGAACACCTCCGAGGATGCAGATTGGACAAGCTCTTTGGACAACCTCTGTCAGTATTTAACCACACTCACTGCGAAAACTCTTTTCCTTACATCTAGTCTAAACTTCCTTACTGCAGCTTGTGAATGTTGCCTTTTGTGCTTTCCCTGTGCACCTCTGAGAAGACTCTGGATTTGTCTTCTCTGTAACTACTCCTTTAGGTAGTGGGAGATAGCAATTAGAGCCTCGCTTAGTCTCATTTTCCCCAGGCTAAACAAACCCAACTCCATCAGCCTCATCTGATACAACATATGCTCCACCTGCTAATAATCTTAGTGGCTGCCCACTGGACTCTCTCAAGTCTGTATCTCTTACATATGAAGGGGCCCAAAACTGGACACGGTACTCCACAAGCAGTGTCACAAGTGTAAAGTAGAGGGGAATATTGCCCTGAGGCTGAGGGTGAGTGAGAAGAGGGGAAACAAACCAAAACTCTCTACCCAACTGTCTGTGACTACCCAGAAAGGTTCCCTTCAAAAGATGGAGTTCAGGGTTGATCACTTTGTTCACAATGACTGTATTCGATAGAGTTTTTGCTCAGTAACGTCACTGTTCTGTGGGAAGATGAAATCTCTTAGCTTTCTCTGAGGTGGTCCTCAGGAAGTACTCAAAATCCTACTCATACAAAGAAAGAATTGGGACTCCATAAGTTGGTTCTCCTATGTAAGCTTCCAGACAGAGGAACATGATGTAGTTCATCTACACTGGGACTACCCATTTATACTTTATCATCTTCATTCTGTCTTAGTCTAAAACTCTTTTGAGGCACTCCTTTTCTCTGTCCTTAGGAGAGGAAAAGAAAAAAAAAAAGAAGAGAAAAGCAGAATAGAGCCAGTTTGCATGCATAGTTTTGGTGTTTTGTTTAAACTTGAGACCACGGTTGCAATGAAAGAGACTGAAATTAGCAGCTGGCAACTGGCGGCGGAAGTAAAGCAGTATGCATTAGAGTAATGCTTTCTATGCAATATCCTTTTGCTTTGAGCATCATTTGTCCTGCAGGCTGCATTTAAAATCTAAAATCTATTACTTGGTTTGGGTTCTTCCCATGTGAGGCTGGCAAACTGCAGACTAATAGAGACGATGAGAGACACAGAGAGACCAAGAATGCCTAGCATACTTGGTATAGCAAGACAGATCAGAGATAACCGCATGACAGGAATCTGTGACTTCTTTGAAGACCACTTTTCTTTTGCTGCTTTTCTAGTGAAGCCTATGACTTCAAAACAATTGGCCACACTATTAAGTGCATTCTTCCTTAGCACTTACAGCACACAATGCAAAAATCTCTGCTTTTATAAGCACTCTTCGACTTATGTGACTCAGAGGCTAAAACGAAACATTTTAATACTACTGATTGTGAATACAATAT
The DNA here is from genome assembly GCF_003343035.1 of Apteryx rowi. Classification (NCBI taxonomy): domain Eukaryota; kingdom Metazoa; phylum Chordata; class Aves; order Apterygiformes; family Apterygidae; genus Apteryx; species Apteryx rowi. The sequence continues at coordinate 1,663,545 of NW_020451060.1, read as the reverse complement.
TAAACAGAAGACTGAACTATTTTACTACTGATCTGCAACAAAGTACTTTTTCATCATCTTATGCAGCTCTGCTATGAGAAAAGTGGAGTGATAAAGATGAAGGAGGACACAGACAGGAGAACTCATTCTGAAAGTTAGTTTCAAAAATCTCAACAGTAGTGTTCAATATTAAAAATTAATTACTATTTTAGCTCTCCATATTCTACCTCCCTATACACAGATAAATTTTTAGGGGAAAAAAAAAAAAAAAAACAACCTACTTTTATTTTCTTCACTATGACAAAAAAAATATTGGTCATTAGCATTATATACATGCATATATAGCTACGAAGGGTAGGTATGAATATTTATGACTATGCATATGTATAAATGTTTTTCCTGAGTTAAAATATTTTATGCCAGCTTTAAGTTGGGAACAAGTTTTTATGGCCAAGCTATAAACCACTGAAATACAAGTTTATATTGGAAATGCTTAGGCACGCTTAATGGTCTGTAATGGTCCTAGTGGACACTGCAATAACTCCAGTCCCAGAATTTAATAAAATGCAGTCACTATTCTAAAGTAGCATCACAATGAGCCCCATTAACTCTCCTATTGCTACAAGAAGGAATAACATTTTCGGTAGCTGAAGCCGAAAGAGGGGGAGTGAAAGGAGAGGGAAATGCGTCTTGTTCCAACCTAAGGCCTAGCTTTAAAGTAATGAGACATATTAGGAGGTTCATTCCATACAATGTAATGTTTATTTCACTCATTTGAAGTAAGTGAATTTCTGTACAAGAGCCAATTTAAGAACGTTTGTTTAATAAAGACGTGTATTTTTTTGAGTACCTTTCTAATTGCAGCGCAGGTCCTACCTCTTCAATAGACTCAGATACAAGTTCCACCAAGCCAAGAACCCTTTCAACAATTCATGTCTTATAGCAAAAGTATTAAGTGATTTTTCAAGCTAATAAAAAATATTCCTTATTCATCTCATAAAATTAAAAATGGTAACTCTTCAAAGTTGCATATTTGAGTTCACAGGAGCACAAGTAAATTCACATGTTTCAAAACACTCCTTTTAAAATCTGGTTGTTTTATTTTTGGTCAGTGATGCATATCTGTGGCTGAGATCTTGTGGTACCATCCAGGAAATGAATTGTCTTAGGACATGCAAATCTTATACTTAGTGCTTTTGGAAGACAAGGTAAAGTCAATGGAAAACTACCAGAAATGAAGGGAAAAAAAACACCCCCTGATACAGTAGAATACACATCTGGCTTGTTTATTAACATACTATATTTTGGATGCTCTATGTAACGTTTTAGGTACTTACTATAACAAGGGTCATGTTTCAGAATGGCAGATGAAATTGGAGTTTGGGAGAGGAATGGAGGGTGAGTTGTTTTTGTTTTGAAACACAAATGTGATATTCACATACAAAGCTGGCTGATCAGGTTTGTCCGCTGTAAGATGGCCCAAATGCATGACCTTGGGTTTCAGAGACTTCCCACCACCACCAGTGATACTCAAGCAAGACAGTTTTACCATTGTAAGACAAGAACAAAGCAAGATCACTGAAAGTTGATTACCCAGAATTATCCAGTTCGAATTATCTCAAAACTTTTACACATCAGCATACATATTTTTCAAAAAAGACAAGCCACTAGTACTTTTCTCAGCTTACCCACTAAGGTTTGGTGTTCGCACTTTCTATATTAGCAAGGTATTCACATTAGTCTTTCTTCTAGACAGGAGATAGAAAGGGTGACTGAAACAACTGAAGAAATGTCTTAAGAGATAAAAGGGATCCAACACCAGGAACTCAGTTTTAATCTGCTCTTTTGTGTCCATGAAGAAGCAACAGTCTTATAACTGGAAAGCAGGGAAGACATGACTGATAGATTGATATAATACACTGACAACAAGATCATATACAGATCTGGTTGGGTCCTGATGCGTGTCCGTTGAGGACCTATAAGGGATCAACCACAGACTGCTGACTCTGCCAGGCAGTGTGGTTGAAATTTGGTTTCAGTTCAAAATTTAGTTTCAGAGCATGGAAGTTATATTTCGTCATCCGATTACTGCTGTTGGAGGGAGAAAAGAAGATAATGGAACTATACAGCCTTTTCAATCCACCTAAAGTGGCAGGAGTTGCTTCTACAGTTTTTGTAGACTTTTAAGTTGCTTTCTGCTGTTCCTACTGAAAGGAGAACAATATACACCCTTGCACAGGTGCTATGAGATATCACACTAAAGCAAAAGGGACACCTCACCTGAACTATGTTGGTTCTGCAAGCCACACAAATAATCTCTCTTTAGGGATTAAGTACAAAAGCAGCTATTGCTGTGGCACTACAAGAAGAATGGTGAAACCAATCAAAGACAATTTTTATTCCTCATAGACTCAAATGCTGTTGATATTTCATCAACCTATCAGACTGTGAAATACAAGCCTAAAAGGAAAAATCAAAAGCAACTAGCGTATGTTGTTTGTAAGGGTATATTAGAGTATATTGTTTGTCGGATGCTGAAGCATAAGACAAAAAATGCATTATTTTCAGATGGCTGGGTGCCCAGCCATTTAAAAAAGGAAAAAAAAACCCAGACCATATTTGACATACTTCATGAAGATAGCCAACAAACTAAAGAAACAAGTCTTTCCCTGTCAAAGTCTCATGTTTTATACCTCAAATCTGTGGTTTCCGGAACATCAACTGCCTTTTATTTTTATGGTGTCACAGGACATAGTGAAAAAAGATTTGGCTTTTAAGAGGTGTGAGGATGTAAATAGTCAATAACAACAAAAGAAAGTACTTGCAACAGCTAACTTCTACATCCTACTTCATTGTAGTCAAAGGGCTTAATATTTTGTGCTCTCTTTTCTGGATATGCTGCAGCAGTCAAAAACAATTGGTGTCAATGAAGTTGCTGGTACAAAACCAAATAGTATTCAGCTTCAGAAGCTACTTTATATAAAACTTGAAATGTTTCTTAAACAGAAAGAGACATTTTATTTTCCAGTGCCATTCAAAACACAGGAAAGCTCATTTGCCAAGTTAAAATTAAAGAAGGCTCTATTTTATAAATGCTTATTTTCAAGAACCTGAGGAGGAATAAGAGCTATGAAAGGTAAAAAATCTCTCTTCTTTATTAATCTTCTAAATATCATTCTAAAGGGAAAAAGGACATATTCTTAGGAATAATCAATCTTATTTCTGACATTTGTTTAAAATAGTAATATTTCTCTGACTGTAGCAAACTTACAATATCACAAAAAACAATTTTGGAGTTCCACCAAGAGGTGAGCTTGCTTTATGCTCTTTACTGGGTTACATTCAAAAGGACATCTGTTAAGAGTTAATAGACTAACAAAGCAGCTCAGCACATTAGTAAGGAAATATCTTGTGCCTGATGTACTCCAAATACTGTTTTGATCCCAAAATGACAACTGGATGAAGGACTGTGATTGCAGTGGTAGCAAATTTCACTTCAGGCTCCAGCTAAGAGTCAGAAAATGTTCTCAGTGTCTAAATACCACTAAGTTCATATGCATGTGTTGTACAGCCACATACTCTGAATTACTGTTATCACAGCTCAGGCTTCAACAGGCATGAGTTCTGGATAGTTTTATTGTCATGTTGTAGTTGAAAATGAAACAGTAAGGCAGCACAAGAGAAAAACTAAAATTTACTAAGTTGCTACCCTGTAAGTAGTTTAATATTAGTTTCCTAAAAAGTATAATTAAATTCTGCAGCACTAACAACTGAATCCAAATTTGCAGGATAGTGACAAATTTGGGGAAAAGAAGGCTAAAGGGAAAGATAATGAGCTAAATGTTTAGGTAGCTGGAAGACAGATCTCAGAACTCTGTGTAGCCTACAGTCAGCTCTTAATATCATGCTGCCCAGGACTGACTGCCTTTCTGGTATTAAAAACAAAAACATTGTTTTAAATAGATATCCAACTATTTTCTTCTTTCCAAAAATCTCTCCAACTAGTAATCACTTTTCCCTTTTCATTCCACTAAGCAGATCTCTAGAGTGCCTTCGCAAAACATAGGTATACTGAAATTATCATCTACAACAGCTTTGTTATATTGCAAAAGAGCATGTAAAGGCAAGCAAACACACCAAATATCTACCAGAAAAGCTACCACTCAGAGGGAACCCCATCTAAACCAAAACCAATCTTTGTATTTGTAACTCCCTATGGTGGTCTTTCTACCACAGGCAACATAGATTTCATGGATAATTTTCACAATACTAAACTTTTTTTTTTTTTTAAACTTATTTTCACATTACTTAAAAAATCCAGAATTTTCCAAAGGAAAAACTGCCAACTTCTTCATCTGAAAAAACTTGGTAATTTGCATCCTTCCTTAAAGAACTCAGCCAAGGTGGCCATGCAAAACGGGAATAAAAAACAGAACCGAGAGTTTAAAAAAACGGTTTGTGCTCAATTCTGTTTTAGCACTTCTTGATATTGAGTCTGAGCTCAATAGCTTTTTTCTTTTTCCTTAAATTCAAATCACAGTAGTTACTTACATCGTTAAGTAAAATTTCACTTCAAAAACTTCACATCACTTGACTTCAAGTCATGATCCTCCCAACAAGTATACAAAGTAAATCAATTTTTGTACTTTGTTATTTCTGTCTAGAAGGTCAACTAGCTATACGCAAAAAGTGAATTAAGGAGAATTCATGCTTAAGGATTACTCTGGGAAGTGTTTTTTTGAAATTAACCTAACTGAAAATTTTGCGCAAAAAAAAGTGTGTATATATTTATACACTCATTAAAGGCCCCTACAGCTGAGGTAAATGGCCAACTGTAGTTCTGCAAGACTGAACAATACGAAAAAGCGACATTTAGGCTTGACACTTGGATAGCTTCCAATAATCCTGTCTGGTTTTACTATAGACTTATCAGTTGTCGTCAGAACACTGCAGACATACAGACTGGATAAATGGTGGCTACGGACACACAGATCAAAGTGGCTGCCCTTTTTTTTTTTTTTTTTTTTCAATTTAAAAAGGTAACAACCTTAATGACGTGGCCTGGAATGCCTCAAGAGTTCTTCCGATATACTATGTTTTGAAGAACAGGATATTCTTTCCTCTTAAAATACCATCAAGGACCATTTACACGAGAGCAGAACAGTGACTAAGATCTTTATAAATAGGAGCTGAAAGCTGGGTTGCTAAATCCATATTTAGCCAGCTATATAAGTTGACCTCATTTTCAAATATGCCAAGCACCCTCTACATTTCTGTCATCAAACTCCAATTGGGTTTCAAGGGTGTCCAGCATACTTGAAAATGAGGCCACTAATTTTAGAGCGCAAATAACCTAACATCAGGCCCCTGCTTTGAAAATGTCAGTATCTTGCTTAGAAGTTTTTTGGTTCCATTTATTTGCTAGCTCTACTGAACAAAATTGCTATAAGAATAGCCAAACTAGGTCCAAAGATCCATCTATCCCCTTACTCTGTTTTCAGCAGTGACTAGGACTAGACGCTTAAAGAAGAACATAAGAACAGGTTAAATATCAAGAGACACTTTTCTCATCATACCCTTCTAGCACCCAGCAACATGTGATGTGGCTAGTCAAGTTATTGATACATAGTGCTCTGCTTAAGAATGTTTTCTTTTGCTAGCATGCATTGCGAAACCAGGACATCTAAAGTACATTAATTCAAACAGAAAAAGCAGTAATCTTATGTTATTCAAATCATGCCTCCTGAAAAAAAAATTTTTAAGACTGTAGTTTCTAAAATAGCACTTCAATTCAAAGCAAACAAAGGCTTACAACTCTCAGGGGAGTAAAATAAATACAAGCCCTTGCCTGTCAAAAAGTAGAAAGATGGTTAGCAGTTTCTAAGGCCCTAGAAGTGCAACAGATTAGTGTGACTGTGAAAAGCCCTGGATAGTTAGCAAAGAAGCAATAATGACTTTTGTGGAAGAAGAAGTCTTATGTAATTAAACGATGCAAGAGAGGTCAGGAATTCAAGCACAGGCTCAGGTGGCACAAAAAGTTAGAGAGAATCTCTATGGATAAAAGACTTTTTCCTGGGGGAACGAAAAAGAACAAGGAATTCAGAATCTCTTTAGGTCTTGCCAAAAGGAAAGGAAATTAAGGACTTTTAGCCAGTAGAAGATTTTGAAATACAAGGATTTCAAATGGGATCAGCAAAACTGGATTGGGAATGGAGTGATTTTAAAAAGTGAACAAACAGGGAAAGCAGAGACTCCTCTTTCTCATTTGAAGTCTTTCAGCCAGCATACTTCACATGAGTAATTCCGTTGGCTCACATAAGAGTATTTCCAAAAGTGAAATAACTCTGGTATTTAAATGCTAATAGAGTCTACACTCAATTCCTGAGTGCATAATGCGACATCATCATTACAACAGATCAAACCATGAAGCTACTTCTAGTGTCCTGCTTCTAACCTGTTAGCTCTCAAGAGCCCGTTAATGATGCCTACCTCTCCCTGTGGTGTGAGACCAGGAATCTCTACCCTGAAAAATCTAATTAAGAGCTCTAAAGTATTTACTGTCTGATACATATCCCTTCTTTTCCTCCAGTTCACTCCTATCTGTTGGTTACAGAACTTAAAACCGGATAAAAAGTGGTTAGGCACTTATGAAATTCTCCAACTCTACAGAAAGCACTGAATCTTTAGCTTTTAAGCTATTTAAATCTGCTTCACAATGCTTTTTTCATTTTTTACATACAGTTTAACATAATGTCACCAACAGAGACATGTGGGCCACATTCTTCTCTTACTAGCACAAATTTGGGAGAAACTATATTGAAGTTCACTTGAACTAAAAACAGTGTAAAACCAAGAAAGAGTGCAAAATTAAATCCTCCAACTTCAAAGAGCAGCAGGAAGCAAAAGGGGATGATTGCAATTATTATTATAAGCAATCAAGATCCTGTTTCCATACAGAAGTCMATAGCAAATTAAAAACACAGAAAGAAATGCACAGAAAACCTAAGTAAAATGAATATGCTTTCAACTAAAGTTTTTCCCACAAGGCATCTGCCAGACTTTAAGGAAAATGCAGTCGACCCACAGTAGCAGCTGCTGGAATAGACAACTTAAAGCTCCTAATCAGGTTGTTCCAAGCAAGAACTATCATCATTTCATACCCTTCTAAAATGTTGGGGAAACATCCCCCTTAAGTCAAGGGAAGTATTTGGGGATATAAAAAACACAGTAAGTATCAGCTAATGAGGAACAGACAAAGAAAAGTGCCAAATGCTGTAAAGCCCTGATACTTAAGATAATGACTGAAATTTATGACTGCTTCCTTCCCTGGCAGACAGGAGTACAATTAGAACTCTCAAAACAACAGCCCTTTTTGTGCTGGCATGCTGTGTTTTGTTTATACGGCTACAGATAGACTAGAAGATAAAAAAAATAAATAGTATAGCACCCTTTTTAACCCAGGATAATAGCAAACTTTTTAATGTGGGTTTGGGCATGGTTTTGCACATAGCTTATTCCTAACTGAAGTCATTTAGGTAATTATCATTGCATGGGCAGGAATTAACCATTTAAGTAACTCGTTATATGCAGAACCCCCTGAAAATCACACAGAACAAGAATAAGTGCGCTATTATGAGTCACTCTGTAATTTCCTTTGCTGTCCAAATACAGCTTGACATTTAAACAGCTTAAATTACTCCTTTATTTCAGTTTTTAAAAATTTGAATGTGCTTGGCTTGAGGAACTGTTGAATGAAAAGCATCAGGAAGTATGCATGCCCTTTCTTTCATCCTTTACTTGCATCCAGTGATACTGATTACTTGGAACTGAGAGTCATTAGAATAAGCATCAGGAAATATGAGCACAGGTTTTCTCATCTCCTTCACAAAAAAAAGCACTATTACAACAATATTAAGAATATGCAATCTGGACCCAAATAACCACAGATGGTTTTACATCAGAAAACCCTACAGGCATTTTTTCCCCTACAAATTCTGGGAAAAATACATGCAGCGGAAGCTCCAACAACTTCCCAAAGAACAATAGCATATCCATAACTGAATCTTGAAGATTTCCCCTGTTGTGTGCACTGTCATTTTGGACTACACATCTCTCCCCCCTTTCTGTTTCATTTCATACTCTGTGTGCATCTTGTCCCTCACATTTCCACCGATCATTGCTCTTGTAATACAGCTAAGTAGGAAGACTAGTTCCTTCCTCATTTATGGTGATGAACCATAAGCATCTGCATCAACCTTCTAGTATTACGTCTTTTGAATCAGAGAAGATCACTGAACCGTTCTCCTGATTTCATATGGCTTAAAGAACATGACACACAACATTGTACTTTACCAGTACAGGATATCTCCAAAGCAACAAAGCTTATGTGACAAAGAAGAGAGTCACTGAATTTTTAAGTCTTTAATTTTATAGGTCTTCATAAAAAAGTAAAAGCAAACCTACACCAGAAACAATACTGTATTACACATCAGTAGGATTTACTACTTTTATCCCTGATGAGGCTTGCAAGAGGAAAGCTGGAAAAAGAAATCTGCATGAAAAAAAAATCCAAGTACCATGAAACAGAAAGTTTCATTATTTGATTAATTATAGAGTTTATTAAAAAAAATGTAGCTTAGCAGTTCAAACTTCTGATTCATCTAAGCAATTGGGCTGGCTTCACCCATGTGCAATTTGGAGATCACAGATCAAATCTAGTTGACAGCAGTCCCAAAGAGCCCCATAATACCAAACCAACAGTCTGGAAATATGCCTTTCTTTTCAATCTGCACCTTTCTAACAGAGCTTTGTCTTGAAATCTTCCTTTGGCTGTTTTTTCACTAATACATCCGCCTAAAAGCATCCACTCTACTGTCAGCACTACTCAAATAGCAGAAAAACAAAAATAGTATTTCATTCTCTGCTCTTCATACAAACTACCTCATTGCCTACTTAAATAATAAACTTTTTTTAAAAAATAAAAACACTAAAGGGGAAGGTTATTTGCTAGACATTTCCTTGCTACTAATAGAGTTAAAATTCTATTGTAGTTCTGCACAACTGGAAATTAAATTGCAAAAACAAAACTATTTTGTTACCCTTTTTACTCTCCACAACTCCATGAATATTTGATAATACAATCTTTACAGTTTGCCTTACTCACTTTCCAAAGCCCAGTGTTTGAGTAGAAAATCATAAATCACAACAGACTCATGAATAAACTCTGTAGCTGGATTTTAGTATGTTCTTATTTTGTTAGACATAATGGGAAAATCATCACCAAAAGAAAACAGCACAGAATGATAGAGGTATTAAGTACGGAATTAAATAGAATAAAGAACAAAAACTTTAATTTGGCTAATGGGGAAAATTCAGAGCCACAGGTCTAATGAGCTTATATTTTCCTTCCCTGAGTCCTGTTCAAACTAAAGATCATAGCACAACGGATGCAAATAACCCTCCCTACATGAAGCAAGAATTAGAGTTTTAAAATTGGCTTAGCAAAAATATCACAGCAACCTTATACTGATAGAAATTTGACACTGTTCTCTGATAAAAAGGAGTATAAAAAAATACAAAAGGAGATACTAAGATGTTTCTTTACCTAGCCATTCCCAGACTGGAAAAGTTGGAAGGGACTATCAAAACATCAAGCCTGGAGAAGGGATGGGTACCCAGTGTGGTGTAAGCAGCGGAGAGGCACTGGGGAATTAGCTGGAGTACAAGTTCTTTGCAGTTTTCCATAAGGCACCAGGGAGCAAAGACTCTATAAGGAATGACTGTCTGCAACCTGGCAGCAGGATTTTGGAAACGGCAGGGATACTCCACATGACCACAGCGTTCTTCATGCCATCTGACAATAACAAAAAAGGACAATAGTTTAATGTGATATCAGGAATATGCACAATTAAGTATATCAAGAAAAGGATATTTTCTAGGCAACAGGGAGACAGAACTACAAAGTTAGATCACAAAGCCAACTCATTTGTATTCCCATACTGTTCGTATTCACGCAGCAGTGTAAAAACATAGGTTAAAATTATTACTACAAGTCTGACTAGAATTGATGTAGTTACTCATAACTAGAAGTAAATGAGACTGGTCAAGACCTGTTTTTATAACAGTCATGTATCAAAAGAACACGTTTAAAATGTAAATACAGAAAACTAAGTAACAATAAAAAAAAATAGATATTTATTCAGAGAATTTTTAAACAAACATTGTAAAACATTCTGAATATTTAAACTCAACTACAAAAATAAGATCTGTTTTCTCCACAAGTATATTAGGTGCAATTAGAATGAAATTCAAAGTTTTTTTTTTTTTAAATAAAAAATTCTCCATGAAAACTAGTAAATTCTTTTTCTCCCTAAGTAAAGAAGAGCAGTAGATATCAATTCAGACTTATCAGCATAGACGTCTGAAGATATCACATTAAGATCAAGCTTGCTTTACATTACTTTACAGGTTGTTCAAAGTTGTAGCTGGAAGGAGGGGGAAATCCAATCCTTCCTAAACACTGAGTCAGATACTTTTATGATAATTCATCTGCCCAAATAAACTCATATCCAAGGAGAAATCAGCTTCATGTTTTCACCTGCTGACTTGCCTTCTGTACAGCACAGAGCCTCTACTTGGTTTCAGATTTCAACTTAAGGGAGCCGATTCTACTATGCCTTGACAGGCAAAGCACTTACTATTATTGCATGAGGCATCACCCAAAGCAGTTATATTTGTAAGATCATGCTCCAAGCGAGTGTTAACACACAAAAACAAATGACAACACACAGAAAAGCACTACGTTTCTCAAGTGCCAACATTTTAACGCCTTATATAACTCTTTCCCTGAAAGAAGTGGACTCTAAGTTATTTCATGGATTATATAAGCAAACTACACCCATCATTATACAATTTTTTTCCAAGGGTGGTCTAAACCAATATCCTTCTGATCTAAAAGAACGTCACTTTGTATTTAATGAGAAGAGTTGAGATTAGGTAAGCACATGAAAGCTAACACCCTATCTCCTGTAAAAGTTGCCAATGAGTCTTTAACGACCACAAGGAGACAGAAATCTCATTTCACATCCTAGCTCAATTTTCTATTTTCTGTGATACTACTTGGAACAGTACCTTCTTTCAGACTCATTTCAGATTCACTGGCACCTGCACATAAATTATGTTACACATTAAAATATCTTCTTTTAGAAATACTTCCTTTTCCTCCTGACCTAGAGTTTCTCCCCATTATCCTTACCTGGGACACTACCTTAACATCTGATTGTCTACATATTTTGCACTCTTTCTAGCAAACATGTCCTACTATGCATAATGCTGGTTTGATTAACTAGTCTCAATTACTAAACAAGTACTTGAGAACTGTCTGTTGTGCTGACTACTGAAATAAAGGTTAACCAGATTTAACCCTAAGACCAGATTTCTGAGGACACAGATTTTTTGTATTAATTAACTCCAAAACAGCCTTGTACATGTAGGCTCTCCTTTATTGTCTAAATACACTATACATATTGCAGGAAATTTAAAAAAAATTTTCAGTTTTCCTTTTATTCTAAAGATACTGGTTCTATTTCTTCCATTGTCACTAACTCAACTGCTGCAGATACATCACCTCACCTTCCTGTATCAATTCATTAATCCATTAAAGAGGATTATAACGATGACCATCACATTAAGACTTGGACTAATTTGTGCTACAAAAATGTTATAAAAACATTTATTTCCCTTTTTTCAGAAGTTTTATAAAAAAGAGAACTTTTCAGTTATTCTGTCAACATACTGTCAGTATAATCTTTTGCACTAAATCAATAAAAATTCCAAATACTAAACATGTTGTGCATTAGAAAAGGATATATAGTGATGAACAACTACAAGTATGTTTCCAAATACTAAACATGTTGTGCATTAGAAAAGGATATATAGTGATGAACAACTACAAGTATGTTTCCATAAAGGCAATCATACTATAAACATATAAATAGTAGAGGAATAAATACAAAACAATCACTAAAAGCTTATCAGACCTATAAACTATTTTAAAGCTTCAATGTATATGTCTTACTGATCTTAGATGAAACATAAAAGCTCCTATTCTCAAGATTTACTAGGATATTTTTTAACCAATATTAGCCAAGCTGCAACCTATTAGAATCCTTTAATTTCAAAATTCTATTGAGAAATTCTTATTACACCTTCAATTTCCAAAGTCTCACGAGCTCTATCAAAGTGGTAAGGATGGCCACAGTCTTAATGTTAGCAAAGTATTATCCCTAAAACAGCTATCTAATAGGTAAGTATTTTTAGGCCAAGCTTCTAATTGCATAATAAAAAAAGGACTTAAGGAACTTGAAAAGCTACAGGTAATACGTGAAAGAAAAAGTGCAATGTCTGAGATTCTGTTAACTAGGGTGAATACATGTGGAAACAAACTATTGTTCCAGGGACTTAATTTTTAGCCTGAATTCTCATTTGCAGGCCTATATATAATTTAAATATAATAATAATTTAAACCTGATGATCAGTTTCAGCTACACTGGACAGAGAGATAGAAGTCTCCAAAATAATGACATTTCTACAGGTTTGGTGAAAGACAGCTAAGTAACCATTTTGTGTGCTGGAAAATAGTCTATTTTCTATTAAACAGAATGAATATTCTGCCTTTCTTTTAAGGGACCACTGCAACAGGTCTTTTTTCTACCTAGTCAGTACACATCACCCCAGGGAAACCACTGCACAGGCCAGCTCTAAGTCTGGGATGGGACTGGACAGGACAGGACAGGAAAAATAGGTGACTAGGAGTGCCTAGGCAATATTGTAGTAGGGGGCATTAATGATCCGCAAGGGACTGAGACTACAGAAAGGAAAGATCTTACAGTGAGTGCTGTAAGAAACACTGGAGAACCTGGTATTATTGCAGCAAGGGATACGGGATGCAAATAAGAGAACACTAGGCTTCTTTAATCCTGTTACTCACCAAGCAGCCTGTTTTTACATAAAAAGATCCACACCCTTACCCATGAAATAATACCTCTGGAATTACTTCCCTGTCAAGATCTGGCTGTTCAGATTAAACAAGTTCTGTTTTGATTCCTGTACTGAAATGACTCATTTTCACATTCGATGGAGTAAATGAAAATACTACCCAAATATCTTATTTTTCAGAAAGTCTAAACACTAACCTGAGATCAGCTTGGGAAAACGGCAAAGAAAAGTCACTGTTTGTCTGAACATCAGCTGTGAAGGGCTGCTGTTTAACCTCCTCCCAGCACCCGATGGCAATAGTGAAGGTGGATGCTGGCATTGGCATAGTCACATAATAATACCAGCTCAAGATACCTGTGAGCAAAAAGAACATTTGTGCAGAATCATCAGTCACAGCACAGAGCCAGTACTTGGAATTTTAATGTACTTGAGATTTTGGGCCAAGCCTCCCACTGTAGATACTCATATTTTTGTTAAAGAAGGGAAAATTTCACTGAGACACATAAAAGTGGTCACATAAACTCACCATGGATTCACTATTGTTCCCTTCTGTCTGCAACTTCCTATATTTACAATATCTCTATCTTTAGATTAAGTGCTACTATCTGCTGATACCTTCATCTATCCAAAAAAATCCATAAATGGGATGTTATTAATGCAGCTTAATATGATTGTACTGTTATTGCCCAAGAATCACATTAGATGTGAAATCAAATAGGATCTTTAAATCTACGCACACACACACAAAAAATTAACTCTTACAACCTTGGATCGCCACTTTTTTTGGTCGTAACTATACTATCTAGTGCCGAACTCTTTTCTTTGTGTACAAAATGGATAGGTAAGGTTTAACAAACAACAATAATGAATCAGACCTGGCAATCTGAGATACCTGATATGCCAACCAGGCAGCGAGAAATCAAAGCTCAGAATCAGATGTGATACTGCCAAAGTCAATGATTTGGTTGTGACAATCCAGGAGCTGCTATAACAAGATTAGAGAGTCTATTTGAAACCAAAATGATGACGATCTTATCAGTATGGGAACACAGTGCAGGAAGACAGGGAGTACAGTATAGGATGACTATATCTGTGAATTCATTTGGATAAACTGGAGGTTGTTTTAGGACATTATACTTTTCATTAATCTAAGCCTTGCTTACATTTGCCTTCTGTCCCTTTAGAAAGGGTAAGATTCAAGGTTAACATGTAAGGACTTATTTATGCCCACAAATACGGTTACTACATGATACTAATAGGTTAATTACACTTGGAAAGAGGCTAACATGAGGTACAACCTGCTGAATCATGTGCAAATAAGAAACCATGGAAACTATGGAAACATACTGGCTTTAGTTTGCTTAAGTGATAAATCCAATATTAATACATTTGCAATAGAATTCTGAACAGAACTATGGAACATTATTAAGAGAGAAAAAAAAAGGAAAAAAAGAGAGGGGGGGAATCAATCCAATAGCTGCCACAATGCACAAGGGGAGAAAAGAAATAACTGCACAGCAAAGTATCTCTGGGTTTCCTAACTTAAGTCCAAGCTACCCAAAGGAAATGCAAACAAAGAAAAAGCTTTTTGCTTAGCCTCAAAGAATGTTGCCACCTACTACTTAGTACAAGAAGGCAAAACTGTTTGCAGAGTCCTGTAGGAGGCATGTAAAGCCTCTGCTTCTTATAGGCACTGGCAACCACTTGCACTCCCCCACTCCATTCCCCTTTCAGCAAGATCCACCATTACCATCAAAAAGCTTTTGTCTGTATTGCCAGCAGAACATATATTACTCCTGTAATTTTCCCTGATCTCTCATCAGCCTATAAGCAGAAGGAACTTACTTGCTCCAAACACATGAGAAACAAAGAGGGTAAGTGTTTTGCTAAATTGCCTTTTTTTGGGGGGGGACTAACTTACAAAATCTAGGAATGAGCCATGGCAAGCAAATCCCACCTTGAGAGAAAAAGGTCATCCAGGACAGCACTATTATTTTGAAATTCCAAACTCTTGATGTTGAGAGTTTCACTGAATATGGCTTGGCCATTGACTTAAACTGGTACGAGAACAGGCCCAGAGGCAGTCTACAATATTTTACTTCGCGTAGTCACCGTTAAACTAGAAGGATTACAAAATGCTCCATGCAGCTGTGTTACTAGTAAAACCTCAGAGTTAAATAGCAGTGAAGGAAGAGAGAAAATCTGAGGAATCGTAATGGAAAAACAGCAATATGTTTTCAACTGGGTTCTGAAGCAAGCCTTAAAGTCAAGAGGCAGCAACACAGCAAACTGTTCCAGGCAGCAGGAGGCGTAAAAGAGAAGGCTCTCACAACAACACTGAGGAGACTGTCTAAAAGCAAAGGGAGGAGGCTTGTGCTATGCAAACAGCGGGAGCAGAGAAGGTTACAGTGAGAAACGAGTTTAGCAAGACAGGCTGGAGCAGGCAAGACTAGAGAGTGCTTCAAAAAACAAGACGGGTAATTCGAACAGAATGTTAAAGGGAATGGAGAGTCATGTTAGCGGTCCAGAGAGCAGAACAGCATATACTACTTTCAGAAGTTTACATGAATTACCAACCAACACATGCTACTGGCAGCAGGGGCAAACCTTGCAAAAGCCTGGAGGCACCAAACACAAAGGAAGTTCGTTTTTCTTGGTATGGGCTTTCACACTTTAAATTAGGATTCCTTAATGAAAAGAAAAGCAGCTGACATACAGATCCTTCACTTTTCTCCAAGCTCCCTACCTTTTTCTGGGCATTATAGAGACCATGATACACCCAGTACAAGATCTAAGATTTATACATCCAAATGCTGTTCAACCACCCTACAGAGCTTTTAGGTGCCTTCCCCATTTGTACCCTAGCATTTTGTAGGATAACTAATAAATTTATCCTACAGTTGCTGTGCCTTGAAGAACTGAAAAGAAACCCCACTCATTGGCATGATAAGCAAGTTCTCTCTATAATGTGTTCACTGATCAGTGACTGAACTGGTCTTTACATAGGCAACATTTCTCAACAGCGACCACCACAAAGTCTTGTTTCGGAGTCCAGCTCTCACGTGTCTTCTGTCTTCTCTCAGTGGTAAGGCTGTCTCCCAGCTCTCTTTTTCTCTATAGGTCCAATTTCCTTCTTTAATTTTCTTCAGATCTGTGGGTTTTGCTTTGTTTTCTTTTAGCTGTATCCCTACCATGCTGTGCTCTTCCATGCTCCACTTGTTTTCCCTTCTCTCCCTTTCCCCTGCCTCCTCTCTGTTTTCCAGTGGCTCCCTTGGAGACAGCACCACCTCTAGGGAAAAGAAAAGCAGTGCAGCTGAAGTGGGGAAAAAAAAAAAAAAAAAGAACCTAAGCAAGGGCACCTTGGGAAGACCAAGAAATTAGGGAGGGTTTATCCCATGGGAAAAATAGTGGGAGAGCACCCCATTCCTTTATTTGTAATGCTTATTCCCTCTACCTACAATCAGTCTTGATTTAACAGCAACCTGTTCCCTATACATAATTATTTTAGGCAACTCAAAATATTTTCTGACAAGTAATTTTGAAAATCATTTTCCCCAAATTGATTTTTTTCCCCACTTCTTTAAGACAAATCTATCATGTTATAATTGCACAAACCATGCAAAAACAATCACCTATTGTATGAAGTACAACTGGAAAATATCCCATTCAAAATTATTTAGGAGTGCATTTAACAAGAGTTGGAAATTATAAGCTATAAGTGTGCAAAAAAAAGATTTAAAGGCAATTTATTTCCTGTACTTGAAATAATAATGATGAGGTAATTACTTCCTAGAATTTTTAATGCATTTAACTATCCTTGAAGCCATTAAAAATTGTTTTCGAGTCCTGCTGAGTCCATTATAACTAAAGAAACACCTGAGAGTCAGTATCTCTTAATGCCTGATGCAAGAGAATTAAAATATTTTTACTTATTAGTATCTTTCCTCTCAAATATTTGCAGTAAAACAAATATGATGACCACAAAATATGGATGATGTATATGATTTACTTAAAAACCACAACTGTTACCTTTAGTGGAAAAGAGAGTCTGCTTAGAAGGCACAGTACCACCACTCAGCATTTGCTATACAAAATGAGAGCTAGGACTAGTACATAAAACTACAGCTAAATAAAAAATAGTTATTCTCAAACTACTATTTGGCTGGGGCACCCGGATCAAGCACCCTCTAGCTTTTTGAAAACGCTAAGTTGGAGAGCTCTCTGAGCTTCACTGAAAGCCAGCATTCGCCGCTGAGGGCCCTCACTCATGCCAGTGCAGCGGTTCCTCCCCAGCACAGAAGACACAGCAGCATGTGAGGAGCCAGCAACTCCACATGCTGCAATACCTGATCCAGGCTGGACATCAATCAACACGAGCACTGGACTGTTTTGCCTGCAAAAGGTGACAGGAGCACCGAAACAAGGTGGTGACAAAAGCTTGCTGTCGCTAGCTTCAACATGGGTGATAGCTTCTCTAGCACCAAATATCTTGCCACCAACAGAACACATCTTTTTATAGCTGGAATCAAATTGAAACAAGATGGAAACTCCAGGACTACAGGGGGATGGGGGAATCGCACAATGAGCAAGCCATTGGATTTCACGCCAAGTTGTTGAACATCTGTTTCTTGAACATGAATCAAAACAAATGTAAAGGGGTTCGTGACTAAATATATTTGCACGTTGTGTGTGTTGTGTTAATACGCTGATGGAAAGTAACTCTGGCAGGTGTTGAAAAAAATGTCCTATGGTTAAATGGTTCACATTACATATGCATACATACATTTTTGCGTGCATGCACATACACACCCACATATATATCTACACACACGCACACACACACATATATATATATTTTTTCAGTGTTTCCTGTAAAACTTTTTCCCCAAGGGCATCGTCAGTTGCATTTTTTGACAGAAACATTTTTTCCACTCTAAATACCCCATTAGGAATGAACAATATTTTTAGGCACTTTTAGATCACATTCAAATGGTTACTACTTGTACTTGAATAAGCACATACACATGCAAGAGGAAGTACACTATTACCAAAACCTCTAAATACATGTGAGAAATGAGAAATCTGCACATACGAGAGCACATAGTCTAACCTATGCGTAGCAATCACAGCAATTGTGCATCTAGAGATGTAGACCAGTGAAGCAGCATGCAGATCTCAGCTTAAAAGCAGGAAGGCATCATCCTTGCTGATTTTCTCTTGTTGTCTGCGTGCAAACTTTTTATATTTATGATTTTTAAAGGAAAAAATCATCTAGCTAACTTGTAATGCTATCCATTCACAACTGCTTGTCAAAATGCTTTTTCTATCCAAGAAACTGCATTTTTTAAAAATACATTTTGAGATTCTGCCAGTTATGTATGATTTTATGAACAAACATTACAGCAATAGCATATTATATGTAAATGCTTTGGGAAAACTCTTATATTCATTCAGGCCACCCTGAAAGGCTTTTAAGGCTGTATGTATAATTACATAATGACAAGATCCATGTGGCCCAGGTCATTTAACAGTACAGACCATTTTGAACTTTAGCTCTTAGAAGTCCTCCTTACTAACCAACTGAACCTGGATTTCTAAATTCATTAAGAGTTTTTTCAAGGCTTCATATTAGCACTTGAGCTTTGAGTTTGTTTTTTGAATCATTCCTCACAATATTGCTCCTTTCCTCTGTAACTGCTTCGCTTCTTTTTACAAGTCCAAAGAAGCTCTTTAACAGTGACTTGTCATTTTTACCTGTAGATGAGTACCAAAATAATGGGGCTCCTGTCATTAATTGAAAAGCTACTGACGCACGCAGTCCCTAGCACTTTTAAAGAAACCCCACAACCCTCATATCATGATATCATAATTAGGATAACTAATGAATTGTGCGTGCTGCATAAAGCCATATGTGGAATCTTCCATACTACAAGGAATTCCATCTTGGGGAAAGAGGGAGGAAAAACTGTAAGGGCAGAAATACATGTGCTCCTGCTGCTTCACTTTACTTCAGTTCAGTAAAGTTTAGCAGAAAAAACATTGCCACTGCCACATGGCTCCCAGAGAAGCCAGCTTTAATGCTGCATTTGGTTCTTCCCAGTGCACTTCACGCTTTTCACTCAGCACATCATTAGTACAGTGAAGCTAAAATGAGTCATTTCCCCTCAACTGGTCTTTCCATTAAAGACTTCTTACAGTATTTCTTGCTTTCATGGAGCTCTTAGGAATACAAATATACCAGGTTAGACTTTGGAAAATTTTAAAAAAATAAAAAGAAAAGAAAAAAGCTTTAAACTGACACATGAATTACCAAAATAAACTGACTCATTGCAACTACTACAAAGTTTTAAGCAAAAGTCCCTTCTATTCTGCACAGAATGACAAGGCTGACTTGGAGTGACTAAGCCCCAGTTCTGTCATTAATGATAGGGTACCCTGATGTCATTTTCAACGCTCCATCAACAGCATTTAAAAAAAATGTTTTTCCCCCAAATTACTTCTTCTTTAACTAAAAGAAAGGTATAGATTCTTAATGGGTTCTTTAAATTACAGAGTGACAAAACAGTGTTGATAAGGAAATAATTCTTTCACAACACCACCTTTTCAGCTAGCTAATTGGTCTAAGAGAGTATCGATTTTAACTGACCTATGCCAACTTACAATGTAGGAAAATCTTTCCCAGGTTTCTATTTCTAGAAATTCACATAAGCATCCTCCTTGATCTTAATATTCAGACCAAGTAGCCACTATTGAGAGACTGACAAGCAACAACTCATTAGCAAAGTGTGAGTGTGGATAAAATTGATTACACAATGGTGGCAGAGCTGTTCTCCCAGACTGAAATCAGAAGCACTCTTGTATTCTTGATGCCAAGACAGGAAAGTATTATTGCATGAGTGAGCTGAGCAGCTTATTGTAACAGTTTTCCTCATTTCAACAGTAGAGACAAGGCTTGGAACTGGCTTTATGTATGGCCAAAAATAACCAGGTGGTTCCATATAAACAGATTAACTGATGGTTCTCAAATCAAGGAGACTTCATTTTTTTCCAAGAATAAGCTTTAGAAACTCTTGTCTCCTTTAAAGGGAAAAGAAAATTTTATTTCAGACACACTTAACACTAACCTTCTCCTATAAGCTATTTTTCATCAACCAAAATTTGAATACTTTTCACATAATGAAAACCTTTGCCGAAAACATCAATGCATTCTAGAGTTCTTTTGGCCAAAAGGAAGCAAAGTTATATACATCAAAAGTAAGCCTGAGCTACTTTTCAGGATTCAAATGCTTCAGTTCCTCAATTTAAAGAGCATTTTGGCGATCTCTAAACATAGGCATCAGTCCCATTCTGCAAGTGCTGAGAGATTACTTTCTCTCCTCACTATAAGCTATGAACAGCTTTGAAGGTTTACAGAAGAGACCTGTTCATCACAGTAGTAGCTAAAAAGCTCTTAAATTTTACCTAATAGCTGGACTTGGGCAAAAAGTAAAACAAAGCAAAGTAATTGGTCAGGTCAGAAAAAAAAAAAGTTGATCATTTCTGAGGCTATGTAGATGGCATGCAACACCACCTCGCTATAAGAAAAGAGGTGTTGTAAGGTTTGAGAGCCTGGAACTTGCCTACATGTTGTTACTGTCAAAAAAAAGCAAAAACAGTTGGTTGACATGTGCTGCCGGACACTTTTCCAGGGATTCAGAAACAACAGCTTTCTTTAACATCATTTAGTAACAAGATCCTTTTAAAGACACTAACAAAAAGGTTTGTGGAGCTGAGACTGATGTGCCTTTTGTTACCCAAGCCTTTCCTACCTTGCTAGAGGATGACTAAGTATTAAGATCTTCAGTAACTGCAAAATGGAGACTTTCAAAAACGTTCAGAGGCAGGCCTTCTTGCAGAGTTCCAAGAGCTTCTTTTATTGGAGTGGATGAGATATGGAGCCTACATTCCTTATTTCATCTATTTACAATTAGATTATATGTCTGTAGAGATGGAGGCCTTATCCAAACATACACAGCATACCCTTTCTCCTTTACAAAGGGAAATGTATGCATTTATTTAAGGATTTAATCTTACCTAAATAAAATTTTGAATAAAGTTTAGAAAACCTTTAGAATTTACTTCCCACTCTGTGGGAGAAGCTATCCCCCCATCAGCACAGCCCTCTAAAAGTTGGTGCAGTAAAGCAAGTTGGATTCATCCCACAGGATGCTCCCATTCAACTTGCCTCCAATTCCAGGTGCAAGATTTAAGCTGCCTGAGCAATCATCACTGTCTAAACAGTCAGCTGTCTCCTCCTGTCCACAGAGCTGTGTTTTCTGTAACTCCACTGATGAAAGTAGATTAAGGTGAGCAGTGCTGCTGTTTGCTTCTGGGAGAAAGCGGGTGGAAGTAACAAAGAAACTAGGACTTCTTTCCTGGGGCTAGTGTTGGACCAACTTGTACTTRAACTAGACCTTATTAGGGAGAGGTAATTCTAACTCTTAATATAATTAAGACAACTTCTTAACACAGATGAGTGCTGCTTCCATAAATCAGGATACATATTTAGAGGCTCGGCAACAGAACTGCTTACCTAGAAAATACTGACTCTGTGTGTTAGGCAATCTCAAAACCAATGTTGGCAAGACATACTTTGTATAATTATATGTAATACTGCCTTAAAACCTTTCTTCTCTTTGCAGACAGAGGTTTAAAGAATGAAGTATAATCAATACAAAGGAAAAATGCTTGCTTGGTTATAGTTGCCCAAGGTATGATCTGCCAATGCCAAAAAAAACAAAGATCAGATTTTCAGGGCACTAATGTGCTTCATCCATTTCATGTTTTTCAGGAGTCAAACATGATACAATGACAGCTTCCAATCATTGCCACTCTGATCTACACATGGACCAGAGAACTAACATTGGATGTTTAATCATCTACCAAGGCTTGGAGCTGTGAAGAGCCTGATATGGTACTTTATCTGCCAAATCTTTAATTGCACTATGATTAATCCCAAGCCAATTTATGATGAGTGAAGCCCAGGTCTGGAAAAGGTAAAAGGAATAAAAACACAGAAAAAGGAGGTAGAACTAGCAAAATTAAAAGGCAGAAACCTTGCATTCTTACTAAGTTACCCTGAGACCTTGAGCAGGTAACATTTCCAAAGAAAGACAGGGAGACTAAAAAGATAGACATGTTTTAAGTGCTTTTAAGGCTAGGAATTCTATTAAAACAAAAAATCATACAATTACCTAGCTATACTTCTAATTATAAAATTATTTTAAATACTTTGCTATAGAACATATATTTCACCTTCTTGAAGCTGGACAGGTTCTGCTGAGTTTTCACCGCTCATCAATACAACAAAGCGTGCAGCTGTTCGGACTGTAGCTTGCCATGTTGACAAGGCAACAGGTGGCTCTTGGCATGGGAAGAGGGCTCTGTTGTTTATTGGTGATCCCATCGTATAAACACATGGCCTGGATGGAAGCAAAAGAGGGATTGAAGTTGCTGTTGGAGTTACTATAGAAGTTATAATAGGAAAGACTGAATTAAGTTTCCTGTCAAAAATCAAACCTATGGTG
The DNA here is from genome assembly GCF_003343035.1 of Apteryx rowi. Lineage (NCBI taxonomy): Eukaryota > Metazoa > Chordata > Aves > Apterygiformes > Apterygidae > Apteryx > Apteryx rowi. Next base: position 1,641,004 of record NW_020451060.1, on the reverse strand, counting down.
CTACTGTTTTTAAGCTTCTCAGCTACGTAGGTTTCAACCCAGTCCGAGATGAACCAAAGTACTATCTCAGTTATTTAAGACAGGATGAAAAAAAGCAAGATTACTACAAAAATTTTTACATACACAACAAAAAAATAACTCCAGTCTTTCCATTCTCCTGCTTCTGCGTGAGCCACTCAGCTTCAGACAAGAGCTCTCAGCTGAGCCTGTAGGGCCAAGCAAAGCTTCTGAACATCTTCTAAAGCCACCAACATCCACAGCACTTGCCTGGGGTCTTCAACAGGGACTTCCATTGCCATTAAACCCATCACACTGTACAGCTTGGAGGCTCAATCCAAGTTAGTGCAGTAGGCCAGGTCTTGAGCCTCTCCCCAGGCAAAGACTGAGTAAGTTGTGACCTTCTTACCTTTCTTCTTTATGCAGTAAGGAAGTGCAGGCTAGCCTACCTGCCTTTCAGGATTTCAACCACAGGACATAAGATGAGAAGAGGATATTGCTTCCCTCTCTGCCAGCCTGGGCCTCTTTCCAACTTTCCCACAGAGCAATCTTCCTTGTGGCATTGCGCGCTCTGCAATTTCTCTAGCCCTCTTCTGGCAGCCTCTTCAGCTACTGCCCCTTTCCTATCTCAGCTGCAATTTTTCAAACTTGCTGATTTCTTATTAGCAGCCTAGCCACAGCTGGGAAAGTAACAAGGCCTTTCATTAACCCCTTCCAGATTGCTACTACACAGAGGTAATTAATCTCATTTTGCCATTTTTATTGCATTTTTACAGTTTCATATGATTTCTAGTACTCGCATAACACCATCCCTTTGGATTCAATCATATAACAAACAGTTTTCAAATATAAACTACATAAAACAAACACAGTCAGCAGGTTTCTCCAGCTGAAGAAAGAAAATCTTGAAAGCATCACTTGATTCAACTGTGTTTTTTTTTTAAAACCCACGATATTTAAAGCCAGTATTGTGGGAGCACAACACATTATTTTGCAAGTGCTTGAAGCTAAAAATATCCTGATCAGTTTGTGCCATAATTTGAGCAGAAAAATCATCAAAACACTTAGGAAAATAGGAGACAAGTTGTTAGGGCAAAACCTCTTTAGCAATTGCTAAGATCTGAGTATCTTGTTTACTTCTCCCAAGCAGCTCCTTTATTCAAGTAATTTCTTACCTAAAGTCAAATCTAGACTGTACAGAGGGAATGAACATGGAGATATCAATGGCCATGGATGAAAGATATTATGAAGCTGATTTTGCCCTTTTTAATCAAGTGTTGTGTCCTACTGCATCGAGCTGTCCATGACACAATCAAGTATTGTGGCTCCATTAACTAATGCATGTTAGCTGAGCTGCAGTAGCTCTCACATGTACCTTTAACCCACAGTAAATGCAATCCATCTAAATGCAGTTAAGCTGATCTATTTTATCTTAGACTTGTAACAGACTAGGAGCAAACATGGGTCAGTCACTATGATTCAGCTGATGTTTAGCACTTTACTAAACTAAGATAATTTGAGCATGTATTTGAGTCCTCGGTGATCTAATCTCAGGGAACAAGCCTCAGAGTTAAGCAATTTAAAGAAACTTTTACAGCTTTTCATTCCTAAATATTTGTGAAGTTTTATCTTGCCTCAGTAAGACAGGGAAGAAACCGCAGTCTAAGCAGGCCTGTTCTTAACACAAACAAACAGGAAAAGAAGAGAAAATAGTCTGGCTCCCCCTGCCATATATCAGACTAAATAGAGGAGGACATAGATAGCCAGTGGAGCTCAGAAAGATAACCACAGTGGGGAGAAAGTCAACTGGTCATCTCTGTATGCTACTTTACCCAGTAAAACATCATGCAAAGCTAAAGGTAAAAGGCCATCAAACTGTATAAATCTCTTGTTAGCTTGCATCTCTTTGCAATTAATCTCCTAAACCTGAGCTCGAAACCAAACCAGAAATACTTAAACAGGTTTTCTCCCAGAAAAAGAAATAGTGCATGTCAGCGAGTGCAGGAGAATTAGTTTCAGAGAAGTAAGAAGAGCTTGCTCTTTCATTTCCTAGGAGGTTCTGCTTCCTCTTCACAAAGTTAGCAGAGACTGGACCTATTATTTACCTTAAAGCACATGTGGGCTGGGAGGGCACAGGGAAAAATGAATGGTTTCTCATTCATGAAAACTGTATTAAAAACACAGGATTATTAAAAGGGACCCTAGTTAAATTTATAGAAATGATAGGAATGTTGTGTTTAATGACTAACATCAATACATTTTATCAATCCATACATTTGAGAAGGCAGTTTTGCTGGGTGCCATTGGTACACCCTGGTCTTAAGACCAAATGCAGGGGATTTCCCTATCCTGAAGAAATTCTAGAGGGCACCACTACAATGAATGAGCGAACAGGCTGGCAGAACAACGCTGTGCTTACATGCTAAACAAATTCACCTCCCAAGGCCTGTCAGGAACTCAGTACAGCACACAGGAGCTAGCAACACCCACTTCAAATGGAGAGAGAGGTTTAAGTTCTCAAAGCAGGGAAATGGATGAATTCTTTTGTATTGTACCCAAATGCGCACATAATCTATGACAACTATGAAAAATCCAATGACCGGATGTCCCATATTCATATTCTAAATGCCCAAATCTCAAACAGATAATAGCACATCAATTAACGGCAGAACTGAAGAGCAGCCTCTAAAGCTCTGTAATTTTTTTTTTTTAAGTTGGTATCATTTTAATGTTCAGAGATGGAAACCCAATGTCAAACACAATAAAAACATAACATGAAACAGATGCTGTCTAGACTATTAATGCAATCTCACTCTCAGAGAGCACTTTTTACCTGCAGATCATAAAGTGATTTACAAATAACTTCAATACCATTTTGCAGATGGGAAAAATGAGACAGTGAATAGACTTGCTCAGTGCCAGTGTTCAAGCCGGGCCTACAGCCTTAGTTCCTAGCCTCTCAGTCCCATAGCTTTTCCATTTCATTAGGAAGCCCCATTATGAGAAATAAAAATTACATATTGCATAACTAACGTTTTTTCCTGAAACATTTTAATGTTAAAATAGAAATAAAGATAGGTCAGAAGTCTCTACAATTAAGACCCAAGTAGAAGGGGATTTAGAAGGATGGAGACAGATTGGTCAAGTATATAATCTATTTTCAAAACAAAGTCTTCTTTCCACTCTTCGCCTTTCTCAATACTATTTTTGTCCAGATGTACTTATTAACTTCATTATTTCAACCTAAAATTTATTCAAATATGTCAAAGTCTGCTGAGAAAATAGCAATGAAACATAAAGTTCTAAATTTTGAAGGGGAACTGTCAGAACAACAATTGCATCACCTTTTAGTTAGATATTCATATATTCATGGCATGATCACCTGGAGACTTACTGATTGACAGCATGCTATCAGCTGAGATGTCAGCTAATACTGAACAGTCTCTTGTTCTGCTTTAGAGAGGAATTTATAAGATGAACTGATGATTATGGAGAAATACTTCTCCTTTCTCTGGGATTTTTAATCAATTTTCACCCTTAAATATACCTTCAAAGATTTTTCTTCTTTTTTTTTTTTTTTTTGCTTCCCCTGACAAACCTTGTTTTACTTTGCTATTTTTTGATTGTTTTCTATCAATAGATAGAAAATTGGTGTTTTTTTCTACTTTATCACTACCACTGCAAGCAAGAAACTTAGTAGTTCCTTTCCTTTTTCCTGCTCCCTCTCCTCTCTATCTCTCTTCTTTCACTTTTCATGGTCTCCTAACTTTCAAATCATCTACTTGGGTAAAATTTTGTTATGACAGCCAGAATCATTCCCATCACAGGTCAAAAGAGATAAACAAACAGAATACAGCACCAGCAGATAAGCAGAGAACTGGAACTATTTGCCTCATTATCTGTCTGTCCCAATGGAAAGACAAGTGTCTACAAAACACAAAATATGTGTCTGATCACTCACTTGGCCAACTTTATGAGTAGTAATTCCCAGTGACCAACAATCCAGGCCACTGGACTATCAAGCACTAGTTGCCATACTCTTTGGTTGTGCGTCAGGAAGAGACTTGGGGCAGGACATTGCTCCACAATCTCCCAGAGCCAAAGAGTCTGATGAAAATCTGAGTCATTCAACTCTAATTCATCTATATTCAATATATTTTCATAGTGAAACCAGTTCAGACCATCTCTTGGCACACGTCCCTTTCCCATGAAAGCACAAAGCATTTATAATACCAAACTAAGCTACTAAAAGTTAATAATAAATGTTCAACTGAAACTGTTCTCTGAACAGGTTTGTCTTTGAGACACCTGCACTCAAACACCTAAGTCGCATCCTATGTGGCTCAACCTACTTTTGTTACTGCCTGTCTGAAGCTTTCTCCAGCAAAATGCCCAGCTCAGCAACTCTATCCCTGTGTTAGAAAAAAAGGGACTCTTAGTTCTTTAAATGTTGCCTCCACAAAAGGTGGCAACCTCTTGCAACTGCAAGGCTACTCCCTGTGAAACCACTGCTGTTTGCAGCTGTTTCTTATTCAAAATTACATAGTGTCATGAAGTACAGTTTCTATGAAGCAGCAGGATTTCCTGAGACCCAAATCATACCAGTTTTTTTGTTCTGCCACGTGCCAATGATTGTCATTGGATTCCAACAGTGCAGGCAATCTTGTTTGCATTTTTCTGCTGAATAAGACACCAGTTGATGACTACCTATGCCTCTAAAGCTATTCTCCAATTTAAAAGTACTAAATACAATTACGAGATGAGTGACTTTTCTGGTAATCTCTATTATTCTGATGCTGTTTTTCCAACAACTGGATAGACACATTTCTGAACTCCTACCTCACTGCAAATTTCTTGGGCTTTTGCCAACTAATTTGTGGCTGACATGACAGGTACATCAAATCTGCTTTTCCTGTATATAGTATGCAAAATCTTCTGTTCAAAATTTGTATTTTTTGGTACAGATATCACTAGAAGCAAGAATGATAAAGTTAGGACAGGGTAGATCTTTTCCACATTCAAAGTAAATCAACTTATTCTGCTCCCAGGAAGCAGTTTGCCTCTAATAATAAGGATTTTTTTTCCACTTGCCTTGACATGTGTTTTTGGCAAATGTAAAAAGTCTAATAGCTTCATCAGTGTTGTTATGAAAAAAATGCCTATATTTGAAGTCACATATCTGACCAATCCTTTAGGTTTCTCATTCCACGTAGGCCTTTTAATACTACTCTGGTAACATGTTAGGAGTTGCCATCCTATTGCCTTTAAACACAGTTTAATCTAGTAGCTATACACCCTGTTTAAATTAGCAGTAAAGACTGAAAATAACTGGTTATTGGCCAAGACAACAGAAGATTTACTAATTGCTTTATCATTTCCACAGCAGTGACCATAAAAATGCAGTCCCTCTGTCTTTAACGATAAGACAGTTTGCCTACGGATATGAACTGTGAGACAGCTGGACTTTCTCAGCTCTATTCTGAAATCGAAAGCTGCTTTGTTTTCTTGCCCCTCAAGTTCACACACACTCTTGAGCGATGGTTTGTCTCCCCATCCTCCACAACATTGCAGATAGTTAGGTTTTCCAACATATTTACTATATGCTTACTTTGCATATTCCCTTTATTGTGCTTCTTTGTCCTCGCTGTGCACATTTAGCAGATGCTTGAAAGAAAATCACAATATGAAACCTTGAGTTATACCTACTACTATCAATTGCCAGTTCTGTTTTTAGTATTTGCATCATTGTTTCTGGCAGCTCACTGCTTGACCCTGTTTAAAATTCCTGTGCATCCCATCTGAAGGACTGGAGCTGTTGCCAAATTTTGTTCATGTTGCATGCACACTGCTTAATACTCAAAAACTCTAGCAAAGCACAGTAATCAACTATATTTGACTTTTCTCATAGCCCCAGTCTTGCCTGGGCTTGTGAAGCTATCTGAAAGTGTGAGGAGTTTCTGTAAACAGGCTTTGATCTCTGAATAAGCTTCTGCTTTGGGTCTTTTTGTTTGTATTGTTTTGTCAGTAACAGCACAAACTTCACTCCAGACCGGGCAATTTCCCCAGGTCTAGGAGTAGTCTCCTCTCTTTGAATACTGTTGCACACCTGGTTTTGATTGCTATCCACAACTCAGCAAGCACAGAGCTGGCTCTTCAACCTTCTGTGTTTTCACCTCCCTTTTAGATTTTAAGTTTGAAGCAGTTAAGTAACAATTTTACTGTTTATATGGAAAACAGTATTTACATGGTATTATTTCATTCTCAGCCTCCTCTGACACACTACAGTCTTCCCATTCTCATGCTTTACTGAAGCACCCTTGTCGTCTGTCTCCCTTCTCCCTGAACGGGTACCGTTCACCTCCTCCCCTGCCTTGCAGCTTTATAGCATCTTCCCTGGTGCACGGTGCCCACCGCTGCCTGCCTCTGCCCTGTGCCACAGGCATCAGCTTACTCCACCTACATCTGAATGGCGTTACTCCTGCTATGCCTGGAAACTTGCTATAACTCTGTAAAAGTATTAACTTTGCTAACATAAGCCTACTTTCTCACAGTCTTCCTTTTTAGCCATGACTGTAAATTCAGAAGAGCTATTGTAAATGTCTTTAAAAAAAAAAAATCACTTCTATCGTTGCCATCCATATTTCCAGAAAATTTCAAATCTGGAGAAACTGGTTCATTTTTCTACTCAGAGTCTGCCTGGTTGTTTGGTTGATTTTTCCTTTTTGTTTTACTCCTCCATTTTGCACTTGCTACCATGTGTAATCACTGACTCAAAGATGAGCAATCCGCCAAACTTCAGATTGTTCATTCTAAGCGTTCAGCACTGGGAACAAAATTATTCAAAATAACAGGAGACAGTTCCCCACAGCTGACAGCAACGATGTTAGGATTCAGTCTGCGACCTGCTTGGATTCTGGACCATCATATTCTCTCAAACTTTACCCATGAAGAGAAGCAACCTGTTCATTCCCTTCCTGTGTTTCTAGCATCCAAGAGCACAGAACAATGCTAACTAGTGTCAACTGAAAAATAAGTATCTGTTTTCATGACACGTACTCTAATTTGTTGCTTGAAACTGTTCAAATCGGACTCATTTTTTCAATTTCCACCTTTCATGGGTAAAATTTGCTTTGAAAATATCAGATACTCTATCAAAATGCAATGAATGACTCAGAATCCATAAAGGCTATAGGTCATACTATGTGTAACAGTCTGCAGAGACAAAGAAGATGGCTTTTTCAGAGCTTATCTTTGGAAGTACCCAAATTTATGAATAGTTCTTTTCACCAATGCATCTTAACAATTTCAACTTCTCTCCTAGAACACTTACCTGTGTTTCAAAACATACGTCTTAAAGACAGCCAAATTTGAAACAACCTGTTTCAAAGAAGAAATAAATCTCTCCCCTTTGCAGTCATCTCCCTGTAACTCTCAAATGTATTTTGCCTTCATATCTATGTACAGTTGCTGTGCTTTGCAGCTAACAAATAACTAGGAATCATGTCAGTCTCCCTTTATACCCATGTTTGGTATCAGCTCACTTGGGCATTCACCTCATCACTACCTGTCTCTAGTCCTTCAGCTGCCCATTAGGGAAATGCAAGACTATTTACAACAAAAAAACTGTGCTGCAGTTCAGCTATGTCTGTAATACATTTGAACACTGCAGCTGAAAAGAAGCATTAAAATGCAGAATAAGTGCTAGCATTAGCACTTTTACTACATGATAGATTTATGCTTGTTGTATTCACCTTCAAAGCTTGCATAGAGACAAAAGTATATCTTGAATTCTCTAAAAATATATTGATGTTTTAATTTAATAAAGTATTATAAAATAGTAGGCTAGACAGGTACAAAAATATTTTTATAAGATAAGACATTTAAAATGGTCAAACAAGAATGAAGATTTTACAGTAAGTTTTTGTTATAGTTCATTTCACATTTTTCAATATTTCCCATTTTGGGACCTCTCAAATCTGCACAAGGTTAATTCCTTCTAAAGAACTTCCCTGCAACTGCACAATCTTCCTTTTATACTTTCTAAAAATATACTTTTTCCATAGTATTCTTCTAAATCACAAATTTAAAGTTACGCTTAGAGTAATTCAATCCATTCCCTTTGTGTCACAGAATTTCTCTTTTTCTGTATATCTAATATCTAGGCCGCAGCCTAAAAAATAAATGCATGTGCTCAACTTTACTCCAAATAGCTTGACCTTTTCATGTATGCCAAGATAAACAATGCACAGGTAGCAACAGGATTAGGACCTAGTACTTAAAGCTTTCAATGTCATGGAATGTCTTTCATTGATGACTTTCATAACAGAGATACTCCTTCATTTCTAACCCCGCAATGAGGAAATAAGAACAATTCTATTCTCTTACTAATAACAACACAATTATTAACTAATTTATGATGGCACTAGAGGTGGCACTACGTAAGGCAGAAGAAAGGTGAGAGGAATCTCGCACTACAGGTGCTTTAATTTTAACCCAAATGTGTGTAATTCTTTTCTTAAACAATAAAGGGAGGGAATCCCAAGATAATATTTTATGCAATAAGGATTCTTAACAAAGATCATGAGAAAGCAATTATTCTGAAATATACTGGTAGCCTTGCTAACTCAACACTGCTATATGCTCCTAAGAGTTAAGCAAACCTGCTTAAATGCTTTGATTCGGCTGGCACAAAGCTTCTCCTTCCCAGCAATCAAAAATACTTTATATGCACTTTTCTCTCCCACAAAGAGGTTACTATACCTCCTAAATTTAGCTTTTATTTTAGAACAGTTTTTATAATATTTAATATTAGTAAGAATACCTAAACAAAAGTATAATTTTGCTTAAATCTCAACACTATCTTCTTAGTTTGTAACCCCAATGCTGTTGCATTGTGTTAGTAAAGAGAAGTTGAAAAACCTTGAAATAGAACAGTTTTCTCTTTGTTCTTGATGGGTATATTACAAATATTCTACTGAAGGTAATTTTTCTATTTTAATAATGATGTTATTGATCACTGTTAAAAGTTACTTGCCAATTTTATGAATGGATGCAATCTTCACAACTCTAACTTTTGGAAAGACAAAAGTGCGTATGTCTATATATATGTATATGTATGTGTGTGCATGTACATGTGAGCACGGGTGTGTGTGTCTGTGTGTGTGTCTCCCTGACACACACACATACAGACACACATACTCGCTTTCTCTTTTTTGCCCTCTTGTTCTTCTGTATAAAGGTCCCAAAAAGCATTTATCAAAAAAATCTTAGAAGGCTAAAGATAACCTCCCTTTTTGATCATTATGTAGTTTCTAGGATCAAAAGACCAAACAGGGAAATACTGAAATTCTGTGTGTTCCGTTCCTGTACTGAAAACTGATATGTGCCCTGTTATGCCCATATCAGGTTTCTATATACATATCTCAACTTTTCTAAACACAGCCCACAAAGCTTTGTTTGTTTTAACAGATTTTTGTGAATTACAATACAAGCATTGTTTAAAATGAATAAAATGGAAGTCTTCATAAAATAATTAATGCACAGGGTAAATTTCAGAACACTGTACAAACATTAAATCAGATGAAGCATATTGGAAGTGACTACCAAATGCTTGCTCTTTGTTATTCACTTGACTTTTCTTCAGGGTTAGAACCACAGATTATAGTCTCCTTTGGGAAAGGATTTGACATCTGCCTAGAAAGTACCATACACATAATTTGGAACAATTTAAAGAATTCCCCCATGAGAATAAATTGTAATAGTACTTCCCCTGTACCTTTTTAATGGGTTTTATTTATAGAAACAAGAAGAAAAATATGACAGAATTTTGCACAATGAGCTTGGCCACTATATTTTTGGGTTCATCGCATACAGAATTTTTCAAAAAAATTTAACAAGAAGGCTTCTAAGAACTGTGACATGAAAACTTATTTTCTGCCAGGTGGTAGATTCTGGAATACCCTACAAGTGACAGAAAATAAAGCAGCTTGAGACTATATGCTACCATCAGGCTACCTAACCCATGTCAAACTGTCTTTTCCTTTTTCATTACTGATTCATAAAATTCTATGTCTGTGTTCAACTGCCATGAAATGCCCCTAAAATAAGCATAAAGGTTTGGAGTGAAAGGAAAAAGAGTCAGAAGTTCCTAGTGATTTAGATGGTTTAAAGAAAGAGGAAAAAAAACCCAAAACTTCAAAGCGCACAATATTTTTGTGAGGCAACATACAGAAGAGGAGTCCTATACCAGAAGAGTGTAGCTAAAGTTAGTCTCAAAGACTTAAGTAAAGGGCAGGGAGATACTGACACAATGTATGATTACAGGTAATTGCATTACTTTTGCATTCTTCAGTCAAAACTCAGAATTTTTGTGAGTAAAGACATTATACTGTGTTAAATTTCCTGCACTCATACCCATAATAACTTTTTGGGGGGTGAGGTGGGGAGGGCATAAGGGGAGGAGGTAATGAATATAAGCCCCTGGGCTTGAGGCTGATCATGGTTTAGCAGTAAAGTTGCCTAAATACTAGATGTACAATTTAAAAAGGCTTCGTTCTCCTCCCTAATGTGGATGTTAGTGAGGAACCTCTCAATTAATATTAGCATAACTGAAATGAAAGGCAAACATAAATCTCTAGTTCAGGAATGAAAAGCAAATATTCACTTGGACCGATTTTCTTCCTCCTCGTCCAACTTTGCTCCAGGTTTGTAGCTATCACAGATTAAGAACAACCATTAAAATCGAGCTTTGAACATCACAGTAAAACAATGTTACAATTGTATATATCAAGAGCAGACTGTAGTTTCTCTCCTATAAAGAACTTATCTTGAAGATTTCTGTACAGCACTGCGTACTTTCACAAAAGCTAGATAATAAAAATTCTTACAGTCTCAGTTTGCAATTCATTTGCTATCATCAATGTATTTTACGTAATAGATGAAGGAGATTTTAAAAGTTGATTATGAGAGACTAAGCAGGAAAAGACTGTATCTCTAAACTTATTACAATATTGACAAAAGACTAGTTGGGGAGCAATTCTATCAATTATTATGCATACTGATCTTTATGCTGTATGATCAGTTCCTTAACACAGGAAGGAAAATGAACATAGAGTATTAAAGTGAAAATAACCTATTATGTATACATTTTCCTCCCTTAAATGACAATACCTTATTCCCTGTACACACTTATGTCCGATATACAACAATCATTTACTCCCACTCAGAATGAACAAATGCTATCACTGAGCCAGGCTTAAGGTCTGCAAGTACATTGGGGTTTCCTGAGCAAAGAGTTTACCTGCTCTCCTATAAGAGTGCAAGAGTATTCAAACCAAGGATGAAATTAAAAAAAGGGAAGAGACTGCTTATCCTCTTCACACAGCTGCTCAGCTGTGACTGACTCTATATTCTTGCACCCCTGTTTAAAATTAATGCATACAAAGCCTTTCAGCTAATAGCTACATACCTGCCACTCTGGTCTGTAGTCCATGTAACAGATCTTCCCTCAGGTTTGGTTTTGTACCATATTCTTATTGCATGAGGAAAGTCTCTTGGAGTGCGAATCCCCAATTTCCTTATCTCCAAGCTCCAAGTGCCAGTAGTAAACAGAAGCTCTCCACAGCCAGGTGCCTGGCTGCAGCGAGTGTAATAGTATAGCTGTTCCTTCCAGCGATCCGCAGGTAAAGTCACAAGTTCATGTACAATCTGATTCCTGAGATTTCCCAGCTCTTCAGAAGCATCAGTTAGCTTGGCAGACCTTGCAAATTTTTCAATGTCTGCCACAGCAGCAACATCTACCTCCTCAACCTTTAGCACGGATAAATCACAGCAGTCCAACACCAGCAAAAAATCTGTGCTCCCATGATTCTCTATGTCACAGCAGTTCTTTGAACTAGGAATCCCAGAAGCCTGTTCCCCGTTGCTATGGTTACCATTTTTATCAGAAGTATCTTTTTCACCTTTACCACAGACAGCAAAATCATTATATTCCATTGTAGATGAGCAGGCACTTAGATCTGTCACAGGAATGTGGCAGGGTTCAGATGCCCTAATTTTACAGGTTTCATCAAACTGTGACTGGCAGCCTTCTTCGTCAGTGCTGCTGGTTTTCCTGTATCTGCTCCCCGTCTCAAAGAAGAAAACTATGATGCCCTCAATAATTTGACTTTTAAAATCCACATCCAAGTCCAATGTATAATGTTTTACAAGCATGTGGCTAGTGTTGGCCATTAAGGGCAAGTCATCCTTCATGGGGTCTAGCTGCTTCTCCATGATCCAGTTTGCTAGGCAACTGTTTTACAAATTGTTACTCATTTTTTACACAAAGTGCTTCCAGGAAGAGCAAGGATATTAAGCCTTGCAGTGCCAAAAATAGCTTTTGACTAATATTACATTATTGAAATGAATTGGAGTTCCTCCACTTCTCTCTCATTCTGTAAAGGGAAAAAATAAAAAAACAAATCAGATAATCCTTTAACAACTGTTTCTGAAATGGATGTGTTAGAGTTGAGTTGCTTTTATTAAAAGTAGTATGGCCAAAAAAGGATTTTTCCCTCCCTCTCCATAGCATGGGATCAAGCTAGTTGCTTCAAGATTTGCTGTCAAGAACCACTAGCTTTATTTTTTCCAGAAGATCTCATGTGAATGTATTTCTAGACTGCTTTTATAAAATGAAAGAAACAAGCTTTAACTATAAGGTCTCCCGTTGACTCTCTTCTGCCAAAGTAATCCTTTAGAAAAGATACATTGTTATGCAACATCAAACTTAATTTATTACTACATTGCTTCTAGATGCTAAATTTATATTTCAAATTCCTTACCTCAAAAGATGGTGATTATTTTTCTACTGTGATTCTAAGTAACAAGCGGGAGCCCAAATAGCGTCATATGGCTTAAACTTTGAAAGTAGCAATTTCATACATACAATGTAACTCCAGGGATTAATATACTTTTCACATTACGACTGCTTGTATGTTTACTTCTAGTAAATTACAAGAAAATGAGCCAATTTACTAAGAGTGCATTCTAACTATTCCTTTGAGATTGCTCATGGAGATTTTTCAAATTTATAGTTAAATACTTAAGGTATATCATTACATCTTAATAGCTGGAAACCCATTAACACTCTGGTTAATAGCTTCTTACAGCAAACAAAAGGTCTTCTCACTGGAAAGAAAAATATGCAAACACCTATAAAAGGGAAAAAATACTAAAATGCATCAACATCTGTTGCAACAATAGCGAGAAGTTCATCACAGAAATTTTTAACTTTCACGCATTCTCTGTTTTCTTATGACTGTCAAGCTAAAATTACACACTTTAGCTTGCCAATGTCCTTTCTGACTGCTTTCTGGACTAGAATCGGAAATTAGAGAAAGGAAGATGCAATTGATCATTAAGACTCGCAGCTCTTTCTCTGTCTGTTCAGAGATGCATCCATATCATACAGCCAAGTCTGTTTTTAAGTGTCTTAAGTGACCAGATGTTCTTTCTGTGACACTGTTTCACAGCCTTGCCATAGGCTTCAGTAGCCAGAATCATCCTGCATGGAGTTCCCAATATCAGCACAAAAGAGAGTTCAGACTCCCCCAAGGAGTCTGCTATTGCTTTTGTAAGAATCCATGGGGTGCTGTCAAGCTAGCATCAGTGAGAGAAAGGCTTGCTTGTGCCAAAAAAATAATCTGTTCTGTTCCCCAAACTAACTTCGGGCAAAGTACACAAGATACAGCAAGCATCTCCCTTCTTTGATGGATTTCTACCACTCAGAAAAAACTCTTACAGGGATGTTGTTGATGAGGAAGTGTTTCCTCAGACAAGCTGAAGAAAACACTTTATTTCACTTTTATATCAATCTCCCTGCACTAAGAAACTTCAGCAAAGCTGTCCAGGCCACAAGGCTCACTCCAGAAGTCCGTTACTCAAGTATCCCAGTAAATTCCAAATACTCTGAAGAAAGAGATACTCATTGAATTTTTCAAGCTATTTCTAGTGGATATTTCTCTGTTCTCCATTTGAGAGAAGTTTTCCCAGATCCTTTTTCTGAATTTAATCATCTTATTATTCATCATAACTGTTTGCTATTTCAGGTGCTTTCAAATTTCATGCATTTTGCAAGACACTTTGCAACTTGCACTGCCTTAACTGATATGTACATCCATGTGTACTTTCAGAAGTCAATCTTGTATCAGGATCCAGAAACAGATTCACAAATTTCATCAGCGTCCCAGTGAATTCAGTGTAGCTTTACAAAGAGGATTTACCTATGCAGATAAGAGTGCAGATGTGTTTTGCCAGTTTGTCTTAAAACAAACTTTGAGGAAGGTGAAACATTAAATACCCTGAAATGCACATTGGGCCCTCATATCATAATAGTGATTGCTTCATACTTAATTAAAAGAAGTCTGGCAAACAGCAAAAACATGGACCAAAGGATTTAGGAAGACCTGTAACAACGGCTGAGTGAAGATTTTGCAAACCTCAGGTTGGTGGACGAACAACATCTGTAAGTATCACATGGCCATTACAGTAATTTCCCTATCTTGAAACCTAACTGGGAATAGTAGAACAATTAAAGGTTCTCAGTGCTGTGATGGGAACACTACGTCTGTGATATCTGTGCTTAATGCCACGGATTGAAGTTGATGTTATCTGGATTTTCATATCATGGTCATGCAGAGCAAGCAATGTTTGCTTTAAGCATTTTTGTACTACTGTAGAGTTATATAGATTAAGAACTATCAGGTGCATATTATAAATTAAAACTTCAAAAAATGTCACTTTTAGAGGTTAGCCTAAAACAACTTTTGGTCTATYTGTACAATTTCAGTTTCTGTAACTGAAACATACTTACTTCCATAACATAAATAAGTAGCCAAAAAAAACCACTAAAAAGCAGTTAAAAAAAAAATACTCTGAAGACAAACCTTGGAATTCTAAATAAGCCTCACAGCTGCAGCACATGCAGTTAACGTGAAGCAATTGTCCTCTAACACTCTTGTACTGGGCAGCTCTGAAGACTGTGAGAAACCGATCCACCAAGGATCACTGAAGGACAATTCAGCATCTTTCTGCCAGCAGCAACAGGCCTCACACAGTATACAGAAAAATATTATTTGTAACATATTGAAAATAAGCTGCTATTACTGTAATTGCTGTGATCATTTATCATATATGCCCTCCACTTGATTTTATATCTCTACTATATACTTCCTTTCTCTGGAGGTAGGAACTCTACATTCATTTCTGCCACATTTTTCCTTACCATCACCAAATTCAGGTTTGGAAACACAGTGATAGTCTTCACTTTATTGAAGGTTTTGATAATGAAAAACTCTTCTGGCAATTCAAAAAACTCACAGGGAAAATGTGTGCGAGAACCACAGAGATGAAGCCTCTTACTAAGGAGTACACAGCAAATCATTAGCAAGGCTTGTTAACAGAACAACGCATTTTCTACTACCTGCTGAATAGCATAAGCCATCATTGTTCTTTGTACCTCACTCAATGTAATCTTACAAAATTGTATAAAATAACAAAATGAATAAAAGTATTTCTTAACACTGTATCTAAATTGAGATTTCAAAATAATGAAGTTACAGAGCATATGACAGTTTAACACACAATTTTAAATATTTGCAGTGAAAAAAATGGGATGAAGCAAGTCTTACTAGTATTTTAAACATAGTTAGCTTCACAAGTTTTTCTTTGATGGATGATTTTTGTTCAGAAAAAAACAGTAATCTTGCAGGATAGTCATCCAATAAAAAAAGTAACCATTTGCAGAATATACTTCAGCCTTCATTGGTAACTCTCAGACTAGCACTACAGGTGTGTAAAAGAAGAGCCACATATCACACGAGCTTTTTAACAGTAACGAGGTGTTTCCTGCATCACTGTTAGCTTCCTGAACTGTTGGCAACTCTCAACATTGTAACTTCAATACAGTGTACAGAATTAGAAATCTCACAGAATAGAAATATGCCTCTCTCATTGTGAAAGTAAAAAAAGTCATATATTTTTGAAGAACAGTTTGATCACTTAATTAGAAGCTATCACAATGCATTCACAAAGGAGTATGCGGCAAGCACATTCTTATTACCACAGAATCCATTCCTGCTTCATGGGTAAGCAAGAAAGCACGCAAAAATGTATTTTTTTTAAAAAAAAAGACTAAAATAAAGATCAAAAAGCAGTATTCTATATCTGAAACATTTAGCAGTACCAAATAATTTTAGATATTGGTAGAATACTCCTGCTACATCACTCATGTTCCACAAATTTGCACATCTCGCTAAGGCAAGCAACTCCCAGCTCTTGCCCATTTCTGTTTGTACTTAAGTGCTCTCAGTGGGCAAGTGAACTGTGCACACTTTTCTTGCTGGGCCTTGTTTAAAATATTTAGAAAGCTCATAACCTGACTCAAATCTTGCACAGCTCTAAATACATACCAAATATTAACTCACTAAAAGTTCAAACTTTCAAATACATGCAGGAAACTATTTAAATAAAGTACCCTGTATCTGTGAGCTGTAATTTTAGCAGACTGCCCTTCCTTCACAGCAAAACAAATTTTTATTAGACAACTCTACTCTGTTTCTATCAAATTTGTCCTTTCTTACCACTGTCATCCAGACTCCAGAGCTATTAAAAATATTCTCCAAGTATAGCCTTTTGCTTGCTCCATTTTTTTGTGCCTCAGCTATTGCATACATACCCACGCATCTGATAGATTAATTATATTGTCTAGAAGAGTCCTCATTGGAAGAATCTAGTTTTCCCCTTGAGATGAGACAGAAATATGTCAAATACTCTTCTGCTTTTTAAATACCTCTGTGGAAGGGAATTGTTCAGTTTCTGTAG
Source organism: Apteryx rowi (assembly GCF_003343035.1). Lineage (NCBI taxonomy): Eukaryota > Metazoa > Chordata > Aves > Apterygiformes > Apterygidae > Apteryx > Apteryx rowi. Next base: position 1,624,147 of record NW_020451060.1, on the reverse strand, counting down.
TTAGCCTGATCCAGTTCTTCATAACAGTTAATTAAATCTTCTTTCCCACAAACAAAGCTTTTTGTTGTTGTTGTTCTACAAGTTTTACTAAGGTACCATTCCCAGAAGCTGAGGTTAGAGAGGACCTAGGTACACTGTCAAAGCTCTCATACACTCCTCACCCCTTCTATTCCTCCTCCTTTATAAGTCACTCTTCTTCCCTCCACACACATCCCAATCTCCCAATGCAGCTGTTCAAAATAGGCCAATTTTTTTAAAGAGGTTTAAACTGTGGTCTGAGTCAAAATAGCTCATTTTGCCTGTAATAAATTAAGACCATTTACATAAATTATTCATTCTACAAACCCGCAGAAACCCAGCAAGAAAGACAATAAATATTTGTACTGCTAAGTCTAGAAGTGGTGTTTCTCAGTAACCTAAACCTCTAAGCCTCAGTGTTCTCTCCAGATTAGACCTGATCTGATATTGCTATAATCGCAAGATAATTCTCTGAGCTTTGCACATGGAATTTCTCTTTCTGTAATGCTTCGTACTCATTGCTATTGATTTGCAACTTAATGATTTCAGTTCATTTCTCAAAATCATTTTGATCCTGATCTCCAAAGTGCTTGCAACCTCTCCAGATTGGAGGAGGTCAGTCATTTTATTCATGCAAGCATAAAACATGTAAGAATGTGGATTTGCAACAAAATTAAGTCAATCTAAGTCTGAGATGACACCAAAAAAAAACCCAAAAACCAAAAAAATCCTCATTCTTCCTCAAGTTTCTGTCCAGCCTTCCTTCCTAGGCAGCTATGCAAGTGCAAAGGATAACTTGAGGGAAGAGGCAGGAACATGCAGCTGGGGACAGGATATGACTGGCACTTTTGGTGGCAGCTTACATTTGGACAAACTTAAACCAACAATGCGACTGTATCTATAGTTAACAAACGTTGAACCAGAACCAGGACAGATTCAACTACATTCAGGTATGCTGAAACATACTTAAAATGCTCAAACAGTTGAAAAGCAAATCACTGATGAATTCTGAAAGTGTTTGAGAGTTTTGTTTGGTGGGTTTTTTAAATTATTGACAAATTAAAATTAAATTCATAGTCAAGTTAAAGAAAGCTAGTATGTGACACAACAGTCCTTCCAAAGGCAAAGTGAAACATGTATTGCTTTTTCATTATCCAATAGTCCAGCTGTTCTGCAAGACAGAAATCAGATTGTTTTAACAACAACTGGTTTTGACAAGTCTCTACTGATTGTTTTTCTCCTCCAAACATTCATAAATTGATTGTCTAAGAATTTGTTCAGCCTAACTTAACCTTCCAGAAAAAAATTAAAAAAAGTTTCTTGACAAACTGCAAGTCCATTGATAGAATAAGGCTGGCAGAGGGCCAGTAGAACAGCTAAGGGGGCTGAAGCATATGAACAGAGGAGGCGGCTGGTGGAGCCAGGTTTGCTTAGCCAGGGATAGCCATTAAATCCTCCCTTAACCTTTTCTATCTTCCACTACCTGAAAGGGTGTGTGCAGAAGATGGAACCAGCCTCTTCAACAGGCACAGAAAAAAAAAGACATTAACCTGTCTTGCACATATAACTACATACCATAAGTAATACTGCATTGCATTATATAGAGACAGCTTTCTAAAAATACAGTATACAGCCCTTTTCATATTCTGCCGAGGTTTGTTTTGTTAAACTGAGGCATTAAGTCAAAAGTTTCAGGAAGTTATAAGAAGCAAATAAAGTATAAGAATGGAAATGTATCATTTTAAGAACGATGACTCCCAGGAAACAGTAGTCTTTAAATTTTCATTAGAAGTCCAGAATGTAGCTGAACCAACAAGAACAAACAAACAAGAGATTAATCTTCAGCTTCAGGGTCAACTTAGCAAGAAATTGCAAGGTAGGAGGTATGTGAAGCAGCAGTCAGATCACAGCACAGTTTGAGGTTGCTAGTTTACTTTTGCACAGTATTTATCTTTAATAAATATTTCATTGCTGCAGTATTAGGGTGATCTTCTACACATTATTCGGAGTGGCTACTTAAAAATGTTGTTTGTACCCAGATAGATGATTGCACAATATTGCCTTCATTGACCTTGTTAACAAAGTCCTCAAAGAACCTTTCTTAAGATATCTTCTGCGAACTATGTTAACGCATTTTCAAAATGTGTATGGGATCTAGAGAGATACACCTACTGCATTTAATCAAAACTGGGCCACTAAATGTCTACTTAGAAATGGAGGGATGGAAAAAGGGGTATGTAGATGAACACAAGCCCTGATGCTTAGTCAAGTCTAATTATTAGTCAGAATTGCAAGAAACATTAGTACAGAAAAACACTGAGGGAAAAAGGATCCTTAAGACTACATATGAAAAATCCCTTGTTACCTCATTCCACACATTTGTGGATGTAAGCAGAGAAGCACTGTGCTTTCTTCAGAGAGAGAATACAAAATAAAGACTACAATACAGACAGGAAAGAATTTTACCATGAGTTAAGAACCCCTTTAAAAGCTTTTAGATCCTTAAATGTTTATATTTAAAAACTGGAATTCTACTTACGTGAATTTTCATTTTAATTATGATTTGTCTGTAACACACCATTGTAAAAAAGTGACACAAGTTAAAAAACTTTGGGTTTTTTTTTTGAAACCAATTTTTTGCTAATTTTCAGTCACTGAAGTTTACAATTTTCACTTAACTAAATCAAAAGGATTTTAGTGGAAGATTAGTTAATTTTTTTGGCGCATACATAAAAGTATTTATACATAGCATTTGTTAAGAATTATACATGAAACCACATTCTAAGTGTGCTTTAATTGTTTTATTTGCAGATATTGATTTATCCCAACCAATAAGGCTTTCGCTAATTATATTCCAGAGGACTTAGTGTGCCCTCTTGTGATGCTACATCACTATGTACTAAGCCAGTCGAGGACACATGTAATAAAATTATCTATTTAAAATTAAATGACAAGTGCTTCTTCCCAGTGGTTATAAAATACAAAAAAACAAAAAATTCATCCACATTAAAATACTTTTCTTACAACTTCAGACTCTTATCAGACCAAAGCAATTGATAAGAGATGATAAATACTACCAATGTTAACAAAGTGTATTTTCCAGATAAAAAAGGAAGCAAGTATTAATAGAGCTAGGAAACGTTGTGCTTTTTAATCCTATTTTATTTACATCTGGTTTATTAACATGAAATTTATTAGTAATATGATACATCTTTGGAAAACATACAGCATTGGCAATACAGAAAACCAGTATAAGGCTGCACAGAACTTAGAATAATTTAGTAGAAATATTTAAAGGCATAAATATGATAGTTACCTGACTAAGAGCCAGAAAAATGATTTAAATGTTTAATTTGGGCCCCGAGCCATTTTACGTAAGAATTTAACTTGACACAAGATGAGCAGATGCATTGGCTTCAATAGGACTGCTAATTTATGAAATTAAAATACATGGTGGTATTCCACACAAGATGGATATCTACTTCTCCTTAGGCCTATGCCTGACTTATCTAATATTGGATTTGAACCATTTTGGAAAAATGTCTCAGTTTTATCCAAGAAGAAAGCTCAAAAAAGAACTGTTCATTTGGCTTTTTAGTATTAAGAAAAAAGTAAAAGATATCAAGGTAGTTAATGATTATATATCCAATTTTTTTTTTTTTTTAAACCAACAGACCACAAGATGACACAGGAAACAAAATGCAAGCAAACCAGAAATCAAACCAAGTGAAAAAAGATGAGCAGAAATTGGCAAAGAAGGAAGCAAGCATGTGTTTCAGCAAAAGAGGAGGATAGGAATTATTGCAGTATGTACTATCAAAGCTAAAAAAGGCTAACTTTTTTATTCTTTAGAAAGACCACTGTGTATATCAGTAACTGAAGAGGTCAAAGATATATATAGTTCTGCATTTGTTCAAGTGCTAGTCATTTATAGCTTTGCTTTGAATCAGTACTGCTGTTTCAACAATCATTAACAACTGTGCTGATGTTATGTTTGAAGTTTAGCATCTACACATAGACTACCCCTCATTGGCCCAACATGGCAAAATCATCCAGATGAGACAGAAAGCAAGTATGCGGGTGCTCACAGAAGACAAAAGATGCAATGGCAAGTACAAAAGACAGGTGAGAAGTATGTAGAGAAAATATACGTAGTCATAGAACAAGCAAATATGCTAGTACAAGCTAGGCTCTCCTCTATTTAAACTGTGACATTTTTATAGACAATAACTTGGGGGTGTTAAACAGAATAGGCAGTAAATAGTGATTTAATTCATCACTTGATTCCAATAGAGACCAAATGCAAGTTCTATCTCTTCTACAATTAAGTCTTCCCAAATATTCACATAAATCATAATAGAACTATTCCACCAAAGTGTTTTCAACTGCAAGTCCTAAAATTCAACTTATCAAAATTCTAAGAAAATTCAATAGGAGCTGCAATGCTAAGCACATTTGCAAGTCAAGCCTAGGTATACAAAGGCAGCGTTCTTCCCTACTTCTTTCTGAATAATTGAATGCAGATTCTGATGAAGTACAGAATTCCCAAACAGGGTGTTTGATCATGGAACTCACTCAGGCTAACATTTGTCGTTCAACATTCTCCTCTGTCACTGGGAGGAGTAGGGTCTGAAAGACAGAATGAGAAACAGGGCTTTTGTTTTGTTTAGACAAAAAGAACAGACTACACTAACTACACACAAATGGAAAGTCTTCCCTATACATTCACACACACTTTTCACATACTGATATAATGCATGCTGTGTTGTTACTAATATGGTTTAAATAGCTCTAAAATGTTTTCCAGACAGTCAGAAACCATTTATATGCATTCTACTCCATGAACATCAAAGCATGCCTCAAAAGAAGTCATCACTGGGCTTATTTTGTGGCCCAGTTATGTAATATAACTGAACTTCTATTCATTCTGCTTTTTAGTTTTTTCTTTTATTCCTTCTTAATGGGACTAGAGAATAAATTGCAGTCACGGTACTCGTACACTAAAAGAAACACACCATCTCAACTGTTGAAGCTGAATATCCTTGCTGTATGTTTTAGAAGTCCTCTGCAGATATCCAAGCTTTGTTCGTACATGAAAACAGAAGATCTTTTACTTCCTAAATATGCTGCTCTGAGTCAGTATTTGTAAGTTTTAAAAGGGCAAGTTTCTCACTTGCTTATGCACACATCAAGGTACTGTCATCTGTCATCAGACAGACCACACTGGAGTCATTACTTCTGATATCTTTTTTTTTCTTTTACACAGCACTGCCTTCTGCAGTATTTTTCTCTATACTCTGCATGTAGTAAGAATATCTGGTTTTCATTTTTTTTTTGTAAGTGCAATGCAATTCACCTCTAGAAGTGCAGAAAAATTAGTTGGATCCTAAATATCACAACAAGTTAGGAACTTCAATTCTAACCTGAGCTCTTGACAATTGTTTTATAAGTAGTCTTTTATTTCATAGCTCTTGAACCTCACAAAGGAGTATGAAATTATTAATTTTGGGGTACTATGAATCCAAATTATTACAGAACACTTCAAATACACCATGCATTCAGTACACCTTCCTTTCCAAATGTACTTCATAACTCAAAAATATGATTCAAGCTAATTGCTAGGTTATACATTTTAATATTTTAGAAGATAGCTGTTTGCAAAAGAACGAGCAACAATAACAGCAGATGGTGGCCCACATGAATAGTCAGTCTTGAATATCTCTGCACAATACAATTGAATAAAGGGCACAAAGAATAGTAAACAGGGGAGAAGTGATCCTTCATGGAGCAATATTTGTATAACATTGCTTTTCCACTTAATACAGGCAGCATCAGACTGAATTAGAATCATATGCCTCTGAAAACATACCCAAGAAAAGAGCTTCCAGGCAAAAATAAAACATGACTGCAAAGCAGACAAGAGTGGATAATAAATTTCCTTAAAAAGTCTACAGAAAAAAGAATGTTTCTGTGTGTCTGTAATGGAAAGTTTTGGTTGTTTTGCTACAGTTACAGAAGGGAAGAACTTAGAAACATAACATCATCCTACAGGAGAAAGTGGAGGGGAAAAAAAAAAAGAAAGATGCAAGTGAACTACCTTGGGAATATCTCTGGTAGAAATAATAAATTAAGAAAGTCTGAATAGCTATTATACAAGATGGAGTAGTTAAACCTGTAAATAGCCTGTTTAAAAAAAAAAAAAATCAGGATAATTTACACTGACATCCCATTATTCCAGGAAGCTGATATTTTCAGTTGCTAATGGCTAGCCATTCCTGTCTGTGTGCAGTTCCACTTTAACACTAATGACCCACATGAGAAAAATGGATTACCATCTGAACTTGTTGGGAAATCCAGCACATGTACTAACTACTACACTGAAGCAAATGAAAAGCAAAAATGAATTTTTGATGTTTGCAACAATTACCAACTACAAACAGCTGTGCAGAGCAGAGACCATTCCACCTGCTCTAACTCCGTGCCCTTAAACCTGGTATGGTCAATAAGGACAGTCAAGACTGCTCCAAATCATTCTGAATTTCATGAGCACTGAGGGATTTCCCTGAGCATTTGAACCATTCCTTCTTCAGTCCCTGCACACAGACTCCAAAATAACTGGGGTCCTATTCCACTGATCTTAAAGAGATTTGAAGCCAAAGACAGGAAGCATAAGACAGCATTTCTGAAAGGGTACAAAATGTATTCCACAACTATGTGCACACTAGCAGAACAAACTCCCAGAGAGACTGAATCTGACTTCTACAGAGATTAAAGCAATAGGAATTCATATGTTTTGTGCCCTTTAGGTTTGCATGGCAAAATTGCATGTCCTGTCTAAATCCAGTATTATATTCATTTTATAATAGCAAGAGGTTTTACCAGGAATATTAAACAAATTATTCATCAAGCTATTAAATAAACAATCTGTTTAAGATATCACCTTCCCAGAAACTAAGAGTGATTAAACTATTTATGCATGAAAATAAAATAAATGCTTAATGTGATCAATTAAATAATACTAGATACATCTCTTGGCATATTTCACAAAGGCTCTTGAATATTTCACCAAGAAAGCTACAAATTGCATGATGTAACTGCACTATAAGAGTAAGGGATATCAATTTAATTGCAAGAACAAAATGTATATACTACTTTAATCGAAAATCTTAACAAAGACAAGTGGTCATTAGAGATGACTCCATAATATAGTGACAAAAGCCAGAAATATACTATGAAGAACACACCGTAATCTCATCCTTTTCCAAGCACATGCTTTATTTGATTGTACTCCTATCAGATTAGTGGATGAGGGACTTGCTTGCATTGTTAATATATCACAGCAAAAGATAGGTATAAAATGTAGTTGCCTAAGATAAGTCTTCATGGCAATATGTAAGACTATGCCAAACAAACGAGTGTTCTCTTCTGTGAATGAATACACGAGAAACCTCTTATTTCAGAGCACATAACTTTAGCTATTTCCTTTCATACACTTTCAAAATCTCAGAACAAATGAACAAAAGAGAGAGCCGTATTAGAGGAAAAGATCAAGAGAACTGATCTTCAACCAAACCAGACAGTTACAATTCTGTATTTCATATCTGCCAAGCACTGGAGTATTCTCAACTAAAAGCTGTTCCAAAAATTCTAATATGTTAACTGGTTGATATATGAATATTCTCACAAATACAAAAAATAGGTCTAGTGCCTTGAAAAAATCCACCAGGATGTTTAAGTTTGTGCAGCTCTGATTTTGCACAAGATTCACACACAAACAATGACACAAGTAACAGGTATTAATACCCAAGCTGGAGGCCAGTTCTGTCTTAGGTTTTCTATTTTTCAGACAGTACACAAATTTATTCCCTGAAATAATAGCCAATTAAAGCAATTAAAAAGAAATTTACACTAACTGAGCTGCTTAGAAAACTAAGGCCCGTCAGACAAACTCTACCAATTTATGCTTGGTTTGTTTGAAGATATTTCTCCCAACTGTCTGTTCTGCCAGAATCATTCCCTTTGAACAGTCAGAGACAAGTGTCCTCATGCCCAGTTTCTCCATAGCCTGGCACATGTAGTCTAACTGGTAATTTAAGCTAATGTTCTGGGCTACAAACAAGATCTCTGAAGTACAGACACCAACTTGTTTGTATTATGTATTCATATATGTTCTTGAAAAAGTATAAGAGTATTTCAGGACCAGAGATCTTCCTGCATACCACTGACCAGTATTCAGATGCTATATATATAAGTAAACAAACTTTTCATCCACATTTAAAAGACAGTGCAAACTAAATCCATGTTTGGGTTTTGTTTGCTTTCAATTAAGCATGATTTGCTTTGTCCCTACATAAAAGTTAATTCAATTGCTTTCAACATGCAGGTGTTAACTTACACTGCTTTCCACCTAACATTTAAAGAAATTTAAAAAATGAAAAAAAACACACAGTCTTTTGGATAAATGCTCTCTTTAATAATTCTAAGAGGTTTATAATTAATCCTCTTTTAAATAGCTTTCAAAGAAGCTTCTTCCAAATCCAGTTTTATATATTTTTTTCCACAAAACGTAACAGACCAAGATCTTATCCACAAGTCAGTTTTGAACACCAGTGTTAACAGTAATTTTAGTTTTTAAATATTAAGCAGCATGTATGCATAATTTTCAGTAGTTTCAATCTTATTTTTGTTTCGCACACAACACAAATAGCTAGGCTGTTTTAAGCAAAAGACAGGTATGGACTTTTCTACAGGTGAAAGCAAGGCAGAATCTAACAGAGCATTTGCTATTGTTTAATTACTGCTAATCAGTCTGTATGGAACAGCTTGCAACTTCACTGTCAGTCACAAGAAAACCAACACACATCACAATGAGGTTTTGATGTGACAAATTCAATTAAAAATATTCTTTGTCAAAGGGAATGGTGGCTTTTCAGAAGCCTCCTTTCCAGTCTGTGACCCACAAAAATAATTTGCATAATGGAAGTCCTTCTTCACCAACTACAAGTTAATAGCAGCAGAAGCATATTCCTCTCTTCAAAATTACCAGCTACTCCTTCTGTCAGCTCAAATAGAAACAGAAATCCAAAGACATCAAATAGTCCCCTTCCCCTCAAAAATTACCCACTTCTAAAGAAAAACATAACTTACCAAAGACTGAGTCAGAAACATATTAATTGAGCTAGGAAAAGCATCATGAACTCACCCGAGTTCATCCCTGTGAACTTGCTGATCCTGGGTCCATTTGCAGTTCTTTGTAGTAAAGTCCAAATATCTAAGTCATTAACCAGAGCCCAAACATTTGCAGCTAAATATTTTGCAAATCCCTGCTCGCAAATCTACAATTACTATGGTTATATAAGACCAATTTGTGTAAAGCTGAAACTTTTAACTTTGTATTTTACAACATCATTTCAAGATGTTGAACTGCATTATAGGATTTTATTTCCACTGAATATACACAAGGAAGTGGATCTGATTTTCACAAGAGCACACAAGTGAGAGGGTATCCCTATACAGGAAGTGTCCAAATCTAATCTATGCAGAACTAGTATGACTGTTTGTAACTCAGTGCAGCTATCATATGTAAATACTACCCACAAAAAAAAAGAACCATTTTCCCAGGTCTAGAATCAGAAAAATCAGTTTTCTTTTTCCAGTGTTGACATTGACAAGCCTCGTAGGTCACTCAAACTGACCTCTGCAGAACTAAGAATTATCCCGAGATAAAGGACTTAACATGTGGCTAATATGATATGAAATTTACAGATGAATTACAAAACACTACTTGTTAAGATAGTGTGAGTTTTACCTATACATTTCCAAGTGCTAGATGTGGCCAATGAGCAGAAGAGTATGCAAACCAGCTTTGAGAAACTTTAGCGGAATTATATTTAAAGTTATTTCAGGAAATTATACTTAAGACTACAGTCCTATGAGAAGGGCACGGACTCAAGCTGCATCAAATTAAAAAAGACAACAGGTATTGCAGGTGGTGTACACTTATTATTTCACTTCCTTATCACTGTACCTCTCCAGCTGCAGTAGATTACTCTACAAACAAGGCAGAGATGGTAATTCTGCCCTTGTAACTCCCAGAAGGGCCTCGCGAAGGGCTCGACTGACCAGCCCACGACCAGAGAGGGGAAACATGGCGGGGCGCGAAGCCAGCGCGTCGGCCGGAGCGCGGCTCTGGCGCCCTGCGGGGCTCCTGGCCCCCCGCACGTCCCCGCCGCCCCGGGACGAGGGCTCCGTGAGGCAAGGCTGAGCCAGGCGGGTGACGGAGAAGCGACGGGGGAGTCACGCTTATCACGCCGCTGCCGACCCCATTCCCGGCCCGCCGGGCGCCGCAGTGGCCACGGCCGCCCAACGGCTTTACCTGCCACTCTCGCGCCGAGCCCCTTCCGGCTCCCGCCCACCGCGGCGTCTTTTGATGACCTCATCAAGCGGGGGCCTCCCCTCCCTGCACCCAGCGCGCCACCCCGCCCCGCCCCAGGGCTCTCCGGGCCCCGCCCACGCGCGTGACGTGTCCGCGGGCCGCGCCCCCTCGGTAGCGGCCACCCTGCGGCCTCGGCGCCTGGGGTGCGGCACGGCGGCCGCCTCCTCGTTCCCGCCCGCTGGTGTCGCGCCCCCGGGGGAACCGGTGTGCTGCACCAGCTGTTAACGGACTCTGTTAACACGGAGGATGAATAGCACCTACCCCATCGGACACCCCCCTTACAACACTCCCCTGTCCAGAAAACTAGCAAAGCCCTAACTTGGCAACTCCAGATTGACTTCGTTCTTGGTTGTAGTCCAATAAGGAGTTGTCTGCCACGATACAACCTACGAAGGGTTTTCTCTTCAGCGCCCGGCACCCGCTATTCCTGGTTTACCAGGCAGTTTAAACAGCTTGTGTCCTGATTGCTCGCACGGTGCCTGTTATGCACCACCTGCCTTGTGCATCCGGATTTTCCTGGAGGACACCAAAGCCTGTGGGCAAAGCAGCAACCCCAGTGTCATCCTTGAGCTACCTGACCGAGTGCCAGTGCCTCGGTGGTGGACAGGGTGGATATATTCACCCTGAGTCAGCCTCTGAGCAATTGTAAAATGTGTCAGTCCTACGCCTACCCCCAGTGATCAAACAGAAGGACATACTGAAGGTTCTGTACTTTGAAAACAGTTAAAAAAATAAAATTTGGATGTAGATAAAATTTCATCTGTCCTTCTAGCCAATGATCCTTAGCTTTAATTAAGTTCTAAAAATTGAGAGAATTCTCAAATATATCAATATCTTGCACTCTCTTGACACTGTTAAATTTTGTTAAAAGCTAGCTACATCACTATTAAATGCTGGCTACAGAACTGTGTGTGGTTATAGGCAATGGGTTTCTGCACGGCATCCCTTCCGCTCTCTATGCTTTCTTCACTTTAAAGATGAGCTCTTACAAAATTAAGGTTAGGCTTCAAATTTTGTCCAAATCTTTTAGAAATTTATACTGTTTCTTTCTTGAAAACACATATGGCCTAATTCTCTGCAAATGTGGATTTATACAGCTTCATTGATCTCAGAGTTTTGCCAACTTATATCAACAGAAAAACTGGCCCACAGTGTGATTATAATAATTCAAAACTCTTCTTTTTTTCAGAGTGTAAGCTACCGACTTTCACCACTGCAACTCCAAGGGCATCTTCTTAAGGCTCACGGTACAGCTAACTAAGAATAACAAACCTATTTCAATAGATCTGACTTTATTATACAAATCAAAAGATGCATTTCCCACTCCCAAGGAATGCAAGATAAGGAAGAGAACAGGAACTTGCCTTTTCAAATAACTGATGGTGGCTTACAGCATCAAAATTTCTTGGTTACTAGGCCCAGACTTTGCAGTCATGTTACGATCACAGGATGGAGAAACATACTTTTTTGCGCATTAAGATGTGCTATGCAAGATAGCCCCAAACCCCGTGACCTGAGATTAGGATACAAATAAAAGCATTTGTCTTCCCAGAGTTAACTAGATACTTCATTTTGTCATTTAGTGTGGCAGTGAAAGGTTAAAGCTCTTGGAGCAGTCCATTTCTGACAACCGTTGGCATAGCTGTTCTGGCACTACGTCTCAGAGCTTGCTGGATGCTGGAGCTCTCAGTTGGCTCCCAAACAAGCCAAGGACACTTCTAACTGGCAAATCATAGATTTTGCTACTTCTGTCAGTGAAACGAACAGCTGCTAAAATATATGACAGTTGCTAGCACTGGATCAACTCTGCAGGTGTCTAGGAATGGTAGGAAGGCCCCTGATACTAAAATCAAGACCATGAAAGATCTTTGTAATATTTTGTTTAGSTTTGAATGTTTCATTTTTTGAATCTTGCCATTTACTAAATTCTCAGCCCACAGGTGCCCAGGCTTCTTGATGAAGCTAGCATATGGAGTGAGGGAGGAGAGAATGGGAAATGCCTCTATAGCTTGTCTGGTATCAGAAGAATAGTTAAAAATTCATTAGAATAGGGATTCAAACCTGACTTTCCAATGTGATTGCCTTAACCACAGCTCTGCAAAGTCAATTTCTCCTTCTCTTTAGCCACATGAATGTTTAATTATTTATGCAAAATGGAAAAAAAACCTGACAGGGTAGGTGATTGTGAAATTCTGTCCCAGAACTCCGAAATGCATTTTCTAGTGAGGCAGGAAAGCTGGTTTCAAACCCTTGCTTGCCAGAGAAATTTGAAAATATGTCTCCCTTCTCCCCAAGCAAATGCCCTTACTCTTGGATTATAGAGAAAGAAACAGAGGTCATCTTTTGTGCAAGTTTCATGTCCCACTGGATAGAGAAATAGCTTGGTCTCTGCTGCCCAGTCAGCTGTATGGTGCTGGGTCCAGACCTAGCTTGTGGTGTTCACAGGTAGGGACTTCTCCATGAACTGCAGTGTAAACCTGTTCAAAGATGTCTACAAGACTGACCAGCAGAAATTTAGGTAGCTGGGAGCTCAAATCACAGTTGAACAGAAATTGTAAGGTTTCAGAGGCTCCCAGACATTGGACTCAGGAGCCTAATGGCTCCTGGGAATTTCCACCCAGTGGGAATTTGGAGCCTAATTCCCATTGTGGATCTCTCTATGCAAAGCAGGTCTGATTGAGGTGGCTTTTAAAATGTAAAAAGCTGCCAGAAATCTAAGTCTTTCCCAGATAATTTGAACAGTATTTGCACTCTTAGGAAAGTATGAGGTATCTCTAGGGGTCCTCTCTGTGATGATCACAACCACCCTACCTGTACCTAAGGAGTCCCTGGCTAGTTATATCTGACATAGTCAAGAAAAGGTTGAGACTGAAATCAGTGTACTGCTTTGGATGGGCTTAAATATGGGTCCTGAGGCCACATTTGTAAGAGTTCTCCTTGAGAGTATCTGATATATGTAAATAATAGTGAATAGTAATGAAAACACATATTAATTTGCCAGTACTGGAAAAACAATGCATTTTTCTGGTCAGTACTGCCCTAGTGTAAGTGAAAACTGCACTACAGTAGCCTTAGTGTTTTTGTTTTTCAGTTCAGTTTTCAGTGCACAAGATGGGTGAAGTTTTCTACTGATGCAGTAGTGATAATCAACTGCACTTTGTTAAAGATCAGTGGATGGACAGTGCAGTTGACTGTTTTTGCTTTCATTTGCATGTCTGGCAGCCTTTTCCAGTCATTAAGATCTGACTGAGAAAATGCATTGTTTTAGCCTAAAAAAGCTAAACCAGGACCTAGTTGTCAACATAAATCAACCACTTTCTTGCTCCATATTTAACACAAAGGTATTTATTTCTTGTAAAAAGAGATGTTCTCTTGACAGATAGCATTTTCTGTTGCTGTGCAAATACATACAGCATGGCACATCACCACCTTTCCCATTTGCAATAAAACAGTCTGGTTTGCTATTGTCAGCTGAACAGTAAATAGTGTGCTGTAAATGAGCACTGGAGGTTTGCTTTATTTGACCTTAGACATGGACAAAGTGGGCAGATGCTTGTAATTCCAGTAATGAAGTTTATTTGCCATTAAAAATAAAAGCTTAGTGAAAAAAGCCCACAGTGATTTTCCCCTCAAAGCAATAGGTTTCTTAGAAGTGTTTTTTTTTTAACAGCTTATTTGGGCAATATTTCAGTAGTACTAATATTTTGCACCTTTCCCAACCAGGCTTAAGATTAAGATGCTACAGGTCCAAAACAGTGAAAGCAACTGCTAAATACTTGTTAAAGTACTGTTGCTTTTGTCGCTATTGCCACTTCAGCTTTCTTTCGGTGCCAAAACTGACACCGGTGGCAATGATTTGGAGCAATCACCATACAGCAATGATGGCAAATCACTGCAATGATGAAGAAGCACTTGAAACACATGGAAAAGAGGGCAAAGCTCAGTCTAACAAGTTGAATCTCGAGCACTTACAATTCACACACTGTAATTACGAATCACCATTCAATTGATTGTAAGATGCTGACCACAAAGAGCTAAAGGAAGTGAGTTTTGCATTCTGGAGTAGCTAGTATTACCATTAGAGTTATTCTAACACAGTTAATACACTAGTTACTATACCAGTTATCATTCTGGTAACTATTTCCTCTGACCTGTGGAATCTAAAAGGAATAAAGCTTATGCATAAATTCTCTTTTTCAATTCCAATATAAGGTTGCAGCATTCGAGAACATTCTGAGTCCATGCTAAAAAAATGGCCTCTTATTTATATCCATAAAAAGCAACACTTACACTTGAGTTTGGCACTTTTTGGTGCAAATTAAATTATTAAATGCTAGTTGAGGATGTATTTGATCGTGGGTGTGCAAAATTGCAGGCACAATTTTAAACTGTATGTTGAGAGTCCTTTGAACATATGGCTTTCCTTGCACTGCTATTCATTGTGTTTGTGGCCATAGTGTCTAAAAACCAGTTGAGCTAAAAGCTGTGCAAATACAGACTAAGAGACATCCTGTATTCCAAAGAGTATACTGTCTAAAGAAACAAAATACACACAGGGTAGGGGAAAAGGATTTAACACACAGAGACAGAGAACAATATCATGGCAGCAAGGATCTCCTTTACACCCCCAATCTGCTAGTGATGGTTTGTAAGTTAATGAAAACTATTATAAATAGAAAGAAAAGTGAGGGTGAGCAAGGAAGCAGGGTAGAAGTGTGGGTGTAAAAGCAGGTATGCATGAAGCCGATGCTAAAAGCCTGGAAAACAGGGAAAGAGAAAAAGACCCAAGACAGAAAATACTAGTCAAAAGCTACAGAAAAATCCTTGCATGCCTAAGAGCCTTTATTTCTTGGCTTGCAGGGTTTTTTCACAAGGTCATGCATTGTTTAGGAAAAGGAGTTAACAGAAGTACCGGCTGGGTGTGCTGCTTGCCACCTCACCTGTAGGTCTTTCCTGCACAGGCTTGAGAGATGTAGTGGCCACCCTTTGGCTATGTTTTACCCTCAGTCCAAGGAAGTCCTTTCTGCTTTAGCTGTTTCTGCAACTGATGGCTGGAGCTTCTCACGTACTTTGTCATTATTTTGTTTAGCATAAATCTGCAAGTGATTTCTACAGTCTTCAAAGTCTGCATGCTAAGTATACCATATGTTGATGTCTGTAAAGAAAATTGGCTGGGGAGACATCTCTGATGATCCAGGAGAGACTGGAAAAAAATTAGTACTTGCCTGGAAACCCTTCCTTGGTTGCATGTCTTAAAATAGTACAAAGGAACATTAAAAGACATCAAATGAGATAAAAATGAACTTCTGATGCTGATTTTTACCTTAACTAGACACCTATATCATTTCCACTTCAGAGTTTAGAAAATAGCTCTCATGCAGTGAAGTTATCTTTTGGAAACAAATATAAATATAAGAATGGATGCTAATCTTAGGATCAAAATTTATGAGTCTATCGTAAATGAGGATTCAGTGGGTATTGCTAGTAGCTCAGCACTTAAAAAAATTAGTCATTAATGGAATTGATAAAAATGAATGCCTTTATATGGCTTTACTCTCAACCAAGAGTGTTCTGATCTAATATAACCTGTGTTTTCCTGACAGAATTATTTATTTTATGCAGTGGATTTCAGCTGCAGTAATTCTTATCATCCAGTGCAGAAAAAAACTCCTCCACACAAACACTAATGATTGTCCTAATTTGGTCTCAAGCCTTCAGACCAATCTGGCCTGACAAAATCCTAATGCAGTCATTCAAATATGGGACAAAGGGGCTGAAAATCTTGCTTTCAGGAAATCCCTCTCAGCTGACACAAAAAGTCATTCGCTCCCGCTGGAGAGTGTGGTTTTAATTATGCTCAATGGAAAGATCAACTCATTGTGAGCCTTTCCAGGCAGTACACAAAAGGGAAGTTGCATGGAGTGAGTCATCACAAAAAACTATTCACTCTCTCATCTCCAAATACAATGTAGACAAAGAATGTAAGTAAACATATGCATAATTTAATATTTTCCTTCAGGCCTATGCCTGTTAATAATATCAAGTGGCTTATCACTAGCAAGCTGAAAGAAAAGGTGCAGAAACACAAGAGATGCTGCTGAGTAAGACTAAATATAAGCAAATGAGGATACAGAGAACATTTTGTAACCTAACGGATCAGGCCAAAAGCTTTGGATGCATAACTGGAGAAGGATGTCTGTGGGGAATGGCCTGTGATGCTATAACATACCCAGCTCTGTATATATCAAAAAGAAATACAATTGTAGGCCTGAAGTATAGAGGTTGCTCAGTACCAAAATGACATTCCCCCATTACTGGGAGATCTCTCAAGCATGATGTATCCATCCTTCCTTTCCCAAGCAAGGGCATTGAGGCAAAGTCTGGCTTTTGGGGACACCTGGCAGATGCCAACCTCCGGGGCCACAGCTGAGCATGCAACCTTCACCCTTCTCCTGCCCCCTGAATGTCACCAAGCACTGACCAAGATGCTGCAGGAATACAATGAAATGTTTTGCTGCAGCCCGTGCAATTTTCCCAGACTATGCCAAAACAAAAATCATGTTTCTAACCCCCAGAGCACACATCTGCAGAGTCACACAAGGTGTAGTTCTCCATGTCATTTTATTCAAAATCTGCAAGAAAACTCCTGCAAGGCTGGTGAGGACACAGACAGAAGAGCCTGCCAGAAAGATTTACATAAAACACTAGGTCTGTTTTAAGCCAGCAAACACTATCACAATACTTAGGTGACCTACATAACTGTCTGAGAAGGTACTGTTTGAAACTGAATGTGATTTACATTACTTGTTGTAATGTAATGTTGAATGTAAAGCATGGAACTCACTCTGACAAATTCACCTCTTCCATTATGACGGAATCTGCCCTCCAGTTATTAAATCTGGGAACTAAGAGCTCAGAACTGGAATAGGCACCAGACTGAGAATACCATAAAAAGTAATTTAATATCAAAATTAAGGTGACTGCATTCAGAATTTATTACAAACCCAGACCTAAGTCTTTGTCTCGGCTTTCTTCAATGTGTTCACCACATTCCCATGCTCAGCAATGGAGCTAGGAGCCAGGCAAGCTATTGCCTCTGACATGCGTGGGAAGGGAAGAGGGGAAATGGAGTGAAGTTATTATTTTGTACTTCAAAACACTTAAGAGGTGCTCAGATATCAGGGTGATGGGTGACATATAAAAAACACTGTGTCAGCCTTAATGAGGGTAGTATGTGTACGTCGTTTACCAAAATAAAGCCATTCCCCTTTTGAACTCAAAGTGGCATTTTGGGCCAACTGTTTGTGAAAATCCTGCCATTAGCTCTTACAGCTTTAAGGATTGTGTTTGGGGAAGTTCATGGGGTCTGCACTGGATCTCTGTTACGCTCTTTGCATATTCTGCTTTATCAGCCCCTCACATTAGCACCAGGGTAGAGGGGAAAAAAACCCAAAGCACCTAGATTAAAGAAGAAAATTCACCATTGCTTTCATAGGACTTGACAATAAGTTTTGTCCTAATTTTATATGTCTCTGGCAAAGTATAGACTTGAATGCCAGGAAAGTTAATGAACATTTAACCAGAATCTTCTGCATGCCACAGGCCAAAAAATTTCAAAACCAAAAATGTGATCATGGAAGTATATGATCTGAAAGACAATTTTTTAAAAAGATGTTCAGATTATATATTAATCACTGTATTCATAAGAGCAATAAAATTATATTTTTTTCCAAAATATGTAGATTGGAGCTTCCAAAATAGGATATTTTGCTCAATACATACATAATTCCATAATGCACATTATATGCCTTGAATGAACTAATTGATTCTAACTTTTACTACTAAGAGCTGTAAATGTTGAAAGATAATTTTCCTTGAATTATCAATTAATTATATATCAATGTATTATAAATTATAAATTATTTTATTCTCAGGACTTACACTCATATTATGTATTAGTAATCTACAAAGAAGTAATGCACATGCAAACAAATATATTTGTTTATATTTGTTAAAACATATATGCATATGTGTGTGTGTATATATATATATATATATATATAAACAAACATATGACATATTTAATTTGTATATGTTCCAAGTTCAGGAAGATTTTCTAGAATTATATTAAAATTATATGAAGAACATCAGTTAAGAGGAACTGTCTGAATTCTTAACCATTATCTGTTTACTTTGATTATTCCTGATTCTCCATCTGCATTGACAATATAAAGTGTTTGAATATTCAGCTACATCCACTGAAAAAAAGAAAATGACAATACCTTAATAAATATGCTTGGAGGATAGTATTATTGTATTAAGTCTAACCCAAGTCATTCAGTCCATGTTAATAAAATGTAATTCATTGTTGTATGATTTATCGTATTATTTATGAAGGGAATCTTACCAAATCTGTACCAGTAGTTCTGTTCATAAATAAAAATGTTTTTTATCATACACACTTTATATTGGCTTTAAGAGTTTCTCCTAAATTATAGACTGTGTGAATGTAGCTATGTGGAAAGATAGTATAACTTTCTTATCTTTAAGAATAATAAATGTAATTGGATTTAACACTGCCTAGCATACATTTTACATAGCTTACAAGCCTTGTTGTTTTTTTTTATAAAGTTTGTATGACAAGTTGGATGACTCATGGAAAAGGCCAAGGACTCTGTCCCAAAACTAATTTGCAATTCACAGCATCTCTGGTGTTCCAGCTTGAGCTTGCTTTGAGAAAAGACTGTCAATCATATGTAAGTATAGAATGGCGATAACTTGTCAGTTGAATTTTTGGCAAGGAGAAAGTGCCCATAATGACTTTCTGAAACCTTTATGTTAGCAATGAAGGAATTCTATGTGTTGTCTCATTTACTCCACAGGTGAAATGTATGTTTGCCACCGATATCATACAATCAACAGGTTTAATGGTTGTCGAGACATCTAGAAGTGTCAGCAAAGAAACCTGTTTATATCTGAGGGTTAGTAGAAAGAAGTTCTTTAGTCCTATGACTCCTGGTAGCGTTCTTAACACATTTTGGTGTCTGCACAGGTTAAAAATATGACTGTGAGATATATATGAATTTGGTGGCATTGTGGGAGATGAAGCTTTCAGCAATCTTACCAGAAGGAGGAGAACTGGAAAGTGGGTGGCATTCAGTGAGTCTGCTTGACACACAGGCTTTTTTTAGTCTGTGATGTTCTTTCAACAACATTTTAATTTGACATTTTGCCTTTTCAATAGAGGAGCTGGTCAACTCACTTCTCAAGGACAGGAACTGTTTCTCATTGGACTTCACTGCTCTTGTAGGGATCAGTTTTGTAGGTGGTAGCTAAGGCATTCCCCCGTACCTCCAGGTTTTTGAGTAGGCGGGAAGTCTCAGAGATATTATTTCAGTTTGGGGAGAGTTTTCTGTTGTTCCCGTAGGTTTCATTTATATGTTTCAATCAAATGAAATAGGCCATGAGGTGTGATTCATGTCCAGGTATTTTGTAGGAAATCTGGAATGCTTTGACAAATCCCTGGAATGCTTCTGCTTGCCTTAATCAGGTTGATGCAGTCGTATCTGAATGGGATAAGGAAGATGCAGCTGAGTAAGAAAGGCTTTTTTTTAGCTTTTTTATGTTCTGAATATATGTGAAAATGATTCTTGAGAATGTCATAGATTTTACAGGCTCTCCACTCACCAGACATTTTGTTTCACTTGGCAGAGCTCATAAGAGAAATTGTTACTTGTGGGGATAATGTGAGCGAGGAGGTGTTGGGAAGACAGACCCAGCTTCACTGAATAGTGGTTTGTTGCTGCCAGTTTGTGCTGTTGAATTCTTCTGGAATTAGGAGTTTCTGGGGAAAAACTGACTTAGTTCATTATGCAGCAATGATGGATTGATTTTAATATTTGTCATGAGGAAATGACATCACAGACCATATTACTAAATCACAGACAAATATGCAGTTGAATATGTTGAGGCTTGAAGCCATGATCAACAACAACTTGTGAAAAAACTTCAGTTGGTAAGAAGGGAACTATTTTTGCCTATGTATTATTTGTGGGGATGTTAAATTTTTGAGAAAATGAATTTTGAGAAGTTTTTATTATTTAGGAACTGCAACCAAAATTCAATAAATATTTTAGGCTACATATATACTGTACAGAACACTGCATAGGGTTAGAGATACTGAACTTGCCAGAAGTGAGCTAGTATGTGTACTCAAGATTGTATAGAAACATAGAGACATTAGGTCTTGTGACAGTAGCTTAAGGATATTTGCACAGTATTGTATGGAGTCAACATACTGAAAATGGAAATCAGGCTAAGTTTCAGTAACCTGGTGCAAAATTGTGAAACTGAAAACTCTTGCTCAGGTGTTGCTTAAATCCTAAAGGTCCCTTATAGTCTTACTTTGAAGTTCCCAAGCTGTATTCCTGCTTACAAGAAGGATACTTGCTTGGTAAAAAGGAGTCCTGGGTTCCTTCTCCTCCATCCAGGACTGTTTCTGTGTTTTCCATTAAACAGTCACTGGATAAAATATAGGACTAAAGACAAAAGTACACTGTCCTCCAAGTAAAAACTGTCACTTGCGTAATGGTTTGCACAGTTGCATGACCTCAAAGTTTACAACACGTTTTCTCTCTGTAGTCAACCATAATAAATGTTAATGTGAAGCAAATCTACACTCATTTAAAAGTAAGGGCTAGCATTTTGACTTGAAGCTGGCAGAGTAATAGAACAGTTCTGATTTTATTAAACAACTGAGCTGTTGCAGGATCCGGAAAAAAACTAATAAAAAGGCAAAAGGGAGAAAAGATAAGATTTTACTTGATATAAATAAAATGCACAGTTAAGCAAAGCAATGCAGATAATTTTGTTTGGTGAAGACAACTGTGTAGGTCATTCATGATTTCATTCTCTCGTACTAATTATAAATTTACTGGCATTACCTCTGTCTCTCATCATTATATCATAATCTCTGGTAAATACATTTCCCATCTTTCTCCATTTTAAAGTTAATCCTCTTTCTATCTTTAGTACACACAAACAATGTATATATTACACACACACACAATACATAGCTCTTTCAAATATATTGGCATATATATATTTATAAAATATATAATGATGTAAAACTTAAAGACTTACAAATCCTAAATTTTTCAAGCTGTTTGACGACATTGCCTTAAACTATTAGACCTGGTACAGTAGAAGGCTGAGCTAACTAATCATGAGCTAACTAACATATTCTAAAAGACTAGCTTAGAGAGAGCACATTGCCTTAATAAGTAATGCTTTGGTTCAGTGCTAACTTAAATATTAATCTGTCCAAAGCTACAGGGAGTATTGTGTCCTGGGTACGTGTTAATAGTAACAGATCCCATGCTAGCTGCTGATAATGGGCAATAGCTGTCATGGCAATTCAGTAATTTCTAATTTGTTATTACATGTTTATATTGCAGTGGCATACAAAGGCTCAAACAATGCAAAGACGCTGTCTTTGGCTCTGGATGTTTGCCTTCTAGGAGGACAAATGGCACACAAAGGCTGGGTGAATAAAATACCAGTATTGAACTCCTTTTTGACTGCTATAAGGACAGAAATGTAAAACAACTGATTAAGATAAAATATATTTTGCATTAGAACTGTATTATTTTACTGCAGCTATTGTGAAACAATCAGAGATAGGAGCAATGATTCAAAACCAGATTTCGCTTATGCAAAGGTTCTACTTATCTTATTTATCCCAACAAGAGTTATAATCACTTGCTCATTTCAAAATTAAATCCTGATATAGTGAGGCACAGCTCTGGGAAAGTAAGATTTACAGCTCTGAATGCCTGCTTACATCTATGGTGAATTTGTTCAGTTGCTCCTGTGTTGTCTTAGCAAATATCACAGTAGCATCCTGAGAACTTACCATCATACAGCATGGGATCACCCAAAGTGCCCCATCACACAGAGATATGCACTGAATATATGTTTGCCATAATAATTCAAAACCAAAGAAAGCATTTGCTTTATTGCCATATTACGTATAAGCTTTTTCATCTTTTTTTTTTTCATAAACAATGACACTGTGAAAAGCTCTTCATTTCCCCCTTTTCTTTATCTTGTATGTACATTGGATTTATTCTACAATAAGCACTGCAGATGTGTGTGGAACAATTCTTTCATTAATGGATGTTAATTGAAGAAAAGAGTTCACAGGAAAGAATTTTAAAAAATTGCTCCATGCAGACAAACCTCAGAACTGTGTTTTACCAAATCCCCTGTAACCTATCACAGATTTCCTTCCATATTTGTTTTCCCATCTCTCTGATGAGCACTATCAAGTTTCTCTTAAAGAAAAAATATCTGTCTCCTCTAGAACCAGTCAATAGTTTGACTTCAAAAATGGACTTTTGGACGCCTAACCTTTTCTTTCCTATGGAAAGAAGAAAAAGTTGCTGAAAAAGGTATAAAGAGTTTTTCTCTTGTTTTTCCTCTCATAGCTCTCTCTTGGTTTTAATGGGATAGGAACTTCAAGGAAGGGAAAATAATGAAGCTGGAGGTTTCCAAACCACACAGGAACAGAATGGGTGGGAAGAGTTACTGAGTGGGAAGTTACTCTAAGGTATGGAAAGAAGTTTTTAGCAAGGACAGCCAAATTTTCTATTATAATTGGCCAAAAGAGGGGATAGCAACTGTGGATTTTAGACTTGGACTGAGAAGAAGAACACTCCATAATCCTTGATCTCCTGAGGACTGATTGGCCATCCAACCAAAAGAGCTAAGGTTGAACAGGATGACTATCTGGAATTATCCAGATCTCATATTCACATTCTTCAGTCAATAAAATTCCTATTGCAAGTCATGAGCTGAAGCCTATTTTCTCATCAAGCTTAGGGAGTCAGACTTCAAACTGGGATGACAACATCATGTTTTCTCAGGTACTAAACAAGTTCATTTCCAAACACTCTCACTGTACTGCTGTCACGTCCCCACACTGGGTCTGTACATCACTCTTCTTTCCAGGGAAAAGCAATGTGAAAGGGAAGTTAATGCTGCTCTGCTCCCCATTAACCTCTCCCTCATATCGGACTGTAGACTCGTATCCAGGGCACGATGTAATTGGAGCCCATATGTTTTTCGAATTCCAGCAGGCCATCCCTGCTCTGGTAACCCTCTAAATGCCCATTGTTGACACCAGTGAGTAGTTATGTACACTGAAGTTAATGGGTTTGACTCGTACAAATGCCCATTTACCAGTGGGATTGAAAGGATCACAAGCTCAACATGCCACAAAGCTTCCTTTCCCTCTATCTTTCCACTGCTTAGTTTACTTTGTTAGATACGTTATTCCATATATCGGGGAATTAGTAAGGTTTACATCACTCATTTTTATGCTCAGAGTTTCCCTTGTTCAATCATGACACCTTATTTTTAGATCTCTGATCTTCCTTTTATTCACTCCTTTCTCTGTTGTTCATGGCCCTTGACAGGAGCCAGCTGAGCTGCTTTGTTCCTCTCTGTGTGCAGGGTATGACCCGTGCTTTAAGGCCATTTGCACCTACACAAATCTCTGGTATTGCTCGGAGCTAGGACATTGTCTATGCCTATTGTCAACATCATCTTCCTGTTGAACATTTTAGCTTTCAAAGTTTATTGTAAGACATTAATGTATGGTGTAGGTTGGTGTTGAAGTGCGGTGTTTTGGGTTCAGTAATTATTATCTGTTTATGACTGTGAGGAAGGTGAATTTGATCACCCAGGCCATCCCTTCCAGGATTATGTTCTGGCTGGGAATTACATTATCTTGGGTTCTCATTTATACCCAAGGCCTATAATCTGGTACAAAAAGGTTGTACAGCAGTACAGAGCCATGCTGACAGCATTTGCATTACACTGCTGTATAAAAATCTGCCTGTATGGATGGGACTGCAGGACAAGAGCCACAGACTGTAAACCCTATGGAAAAGGGACCCACTTGTCTCTGTTCTGTGATGTGCCTAGATAAATAGATATCACAGATATCTATTCCCACAGATGCTGGGGAGGGAGCTAGAATTCCCAAAGAACCTGGGAAGGCAATGAGAAGCCAAGAATAAAGCTTCTTGTTATGCATGCATATTTTTGTCATAGAAAAGAAAATACACAGAAATGTTGTGGAATTTCATTCATAAAGCTTTACTTCTGAAAGGCTAGCCAAAAAGAGAGTGGAGTTTAAAAGGACTTTTGCAATGGAAAGATGTAACTCAATCTATTGCCTATTCTTGTAAATGTAATTGTTAGTTTGTGTGTGGGATCTCTGACTGTCAGCTATAATTCGGGGAGACACTGATGAAGTGATTTCTCTTAGCTTTCATTTCTCATGTTTCATTCCACATAGGAACTTCCCTTCTTGCTTAGCATGTAATTATTATTTCTGATCAACTGCAGAAAAAATAGAGCTGAGTTTTAGCAAGAGGGCTGTGAACAATGTCAAACTGGCATGTTAAGCAGCTGTGCCAGAAAACTGAAGATAAACGTTTTGACAAGAAAACAATTCAATTACTCATCCTGCGATGAGCAAAGCTGATGTGAACATCTTAGTTAATGGTTTACAATATCAGTTCTTAACCTCTGAGTTCGTTCTTTCAGAAATACCACTGGAAAGGCAAAAGGCATTTTCAGAGAGGAAATAAAACAAGGTGTACTATTATGGTTAAAATGGTTTCCTGAATGGACCTGTCTGTCTTTCACTCAATTGCTTTCCTGTAAAAATGAAGGCAGAATTTGCAGACAGATTTACCGTAGCTCTTTAAAATTTTATGACTGCCTATGCGGTGCTTGTTATGCATTCTCAGGATTAAAGGATCAGCCATGGGGATGTTCTTGGCATTTTGTAGCCTGACCTTTTGACTGTCATAATTGTATAAGAATAAAGAAAAATTGCAGTAACGAAACAGATTGGCATGTTTTGCCTGAGTGTTACTTCCATTAGTCTTCATTTTTAATTCCATTGAAAGATTAAATGTGAAACCGACTGCTCAGGGATATTCCTAGCAGTCAATCATGCAATGGGCTCTAGCTTTTCAGTTACTAGAGAGCGTAGAGCTTTTTGCTGATAATTTATTGTTTTGACTTTCACTGAATAAAGGGAAACATAACATTTACAGATACCTGGCTATTAGTTCATTCCAATATCCTTGTTCTTACACCATTGCTATTCATGGTAACCGTGAAACCCTAATTTATGAAGCATTACAATATCTCATTTCAAAGCCTGAGGCTTTACATATACACATATGACTTTTTATTTAATGTTTGTACATTAGAAAAACCTGAAATGCCTGTGGCATGGTAGAAATTAAATTGTGCCACTATTTAGCTTAGTAAATGCACTTTAAATTGTAGTAGGTGTTGTTTGCAATCAGATAGTCCTTAGACCTCTTGTGTAGTAAGCATATTTATACTGACTATAACTCTGCTGTAGTTCTTCAGTGTGTTCACAGTGTTGTCAGCAACCTTTTGCTTTTATTTTGTTGCACATAAAATAACAGACTTAAAGCAGAATTACAAGTTCCAGAAGAATGAAAATGTGGAAGAAGTAACCACTTGTAACCACTTGTTTGTCCAAAGTTCTACTTCCTTTTTTTCTGTAGGAGCCTAGCTGCTTACTTTTCTAAGAAAATGACTATTTCCAGCTTTTTACTCTTAGACCTACAGAGCAGGCTGTGACCTGAGGGGTGGGCCAAGCATCTTATCTTGTATCCCCAATTTACTGAAGTGTTACAAAGTCTAAGCTATGAAATTGTTCTTCTTAGTGGTAATGCGGACCAAGTCAGAATCCAGTTTAGATACCAAACTAAGTTTACAGGGCTGGAACTAGAAACAGAAGAACAAATTATCTGAAACACTATCCAAAGTCAAAACTGCAAGCCAGTAACAATTCATAAAAGATGGTTGTGATTTGAGGCAAATTTAATGGCAAGATCCTAACTGAGCAGATCAAATTACCGTGTGTCAACAGCAAAAGCAATCGCCTACCATGCTGTCTCAGCAGAGAAAGAGGAGAGAGTAGATATCATGCAAACACTATTTTTCTGGCAACACACTGAACCTCAGAAAAATTGGTAAGAATCAGCCCAGTGGTCACATTACAGTTTTTCTAGCTGTCAAACTCAGATGTAGAAAATAGAGACTTACATTTTCAAAACAAACATCCAAAATCAGACTTTTTAAAATTCATACTGTTACAAAAGTGGCCTGACATTTGGTGATAAGGAGATTCTCTACAATCCACTGCATGGTGTTCTGGATTCAGATTGTCCTTATTTTAGAGAAACATGTTATTTTATTTCTGTTTATAGATCCTTCTTTTTATTTCACATCTCTTTAGAGCTCTTTTTCTTCATGCTATCAGGCAACGAAACCCTTTGCCTTTCCTCTGCTCTGATGCTGTGCCAGTGTTTCAGTACTTAGTTATTCAAATCTTGTGTTTGTCTCTGAACCGTTCCCCTCTTTGGATCTTGAGAAGGAGAGGGTAGTTGTGACCAGCCCCAAAGATCAGTAACTCAGGAAACACGAGCTGAAGCTGTATTTAGGATGTTACGCAGAAACGCTCTATTCTCCTGCCACGGTTTTGTCCAATGAGCACCAACTAACTTTGTTAGACTGTTTTTTGTTGCTGTTTTACCTCTGGGAGATCAGTGCCAAAGATAACATTAGAATTTGAAGCACCAGAGTCTGAGTTCTGTCTTCAGATACCCCAACCTATCTTTTTGTTAAAACTGGCTCTACAATGCCACTCACTCCTCAAACCATTTTAGATAGCAAAGCTTTCATAAAACGCATTCAAAAAAAAAGCAGTGCAGTAGGAAGCAAGAACACACATGCTAAATAGTTGTGTAATTAATGTAAAATCAGGACATCCAAATTTGCTGACGAGCTGATTTAACTTCCAGTAGAGGATATAATCTGTAGTAGCAGGGTATACCTGCAGCAAAATTCATTTATATGAAGAAAAATAACCATGGCTCATACCTACTCAGAAATTTTGTCCTTATTCAGACAGGCCTCTATGTGCTGGACTTGTATTCTCTGGCAACAATGTTAACATTTAAAAGAGATTTAAATGCATGCTATTAGTTGAAAATGAAGACATTATTGGTGGAATAACAATGTGGAACAACACACACCTTTTCCAGTTCCAAAACTACTTACTTTGGATTGTAGACAAGAAAAGACTATATTAGTAAAAGAAAAATTGGGCTAAATGTGAGAATAGTTTTTTGTTTTGCTTTAAATGTATCATTAAGCATTCATAGAATGGCAAGGAGCCAAAAAAGCACTCAGTGGAGTTTTCCATTGCCACTGCAGCCTATAGCTTATTTGGAGTTTTTGTCCTTAAGAGGAATGCAGGAGGTCAAGAAGTTTGTCTGTCACTTATGCTCCTTTCCTTTCTAGCTTCAAGTATGATTCATTCAATCATATACCAAAAACTTGCTCTGGGTTAACCCATTAGATTTTAAATAATTTGGCTAAACTCCTACTAACCTGCTATATAAATGCATGTACGGCTTGCCTATGAAGTTTCTGGAGTAGAGAAGCCTTTATTTAGATTTAAGCCTTGCTTTCTTCAATTACCTGGGTTTTAATGTGGCCAGCTGACCTCGGAGGGGCTTGAATTAAGGTCTCTGAAAGATATCAAAGTGAGCAGGAGCCACACTGAGGTGCAGCCACATGACACCTTCTGCTCACACTGCTTGGGGAAAGGTAAACAACAAGAGGCAGTGACCTCTTAAACTGCCATAGCAAGGTTTGCTGGAGCCCATCTATTACATCCCCTTATAGTGTTTACATTCCTTCAGCTAACACATGTTGATTTGCACAGTGTTTAGCAATACTTTTTTTAGTCTGCTCCAAGCCTCAAATTACCATTATTTTAGGCTGTGTGCAGGCTTCAGAGAAGTGTCTGCCTGTGATCAGATCATGTTTTCAAACTTTTTTGCAACTGTAACAACCATTTCTTTTTTTATTTCATTCTTTTGAAAGTCTGAATTTCTGCAGCCATGCATGGCTTCTACAAATTCAAAAAGTGTTTGGAATAAGATGGCCACATGCTCTAAAAACACATATAGGCTGTGCACAAGAATAAGAACAGTTCTGGTCCCACTTGAGGAGAATATAGCCAGTGAGAATATACCACAGACTTTTGCCATATGTGTGCAGTGCTCAGGAAGAGCATCATTTAAAGTCCCCCTGTGTCAACAAGGAGAGAGTGCAGGATAGGTATGCATAACCTCTGAAGCTAGAATTGTGGTTAGGGTTAGGGTTAGGAACATCATTGGCGAAAGGGCTGTAACTTCTTCAGACAGTAGCAAGGACTGCTGGACTACACTGCATTGTGGCATGGAAGCAGCCCTGGACCAAGTCTAAAAGGGGTGCTGGGGTTGAAAATGGGTTAAATTTAGGATTGGACAGGAATGATCTGGTTAGCTGAGATTAACTCTGAGTTTTGCCTTGAAATAGGCTGGGATATGGTAGGGATCACTAGGCAAAAGCCTGGGGTTTGGATTGGGGCTAAGACATGTCATAAAAATTTCCATTACTGCTTAGTAAACAAAGGACCACTTGAGCCTAGTTTAGGAGTACATTTGCATCTCAGCCTGGCAGCAGCCACTAAGCAAACCCTGGGGCTGTAATTGATATCTGGAGTTAGGATTTTTTGGGGGTTGACCTGCTGGAAAGCAGCTCTGCTGAGAAGGACCTGGGAGTGCTGGTGGACACCAAGTTAAGCATGAGGCAGCAATGTGCCCTTGTGGCCAAGAAGGCCAATGGTATCCTGGGCTGCATCAGGAAGAGTGTTGCCAGCAGGTCGAGGGAGGTGATTCTCCCCCTCTACTCAGCCCTGGTGAGGCCACATCTGGAGTACTGCGTCCAGTTCTGGGCTCCCCAGCACAAGAGGGATGTGGCACTACTGGAGCAAGTCCAGTGAAGGGCTGCAAAGATGGTTAGGGGACTGGAGCATCTCTCTTATGAGGAAAGGCTGAGGGAGCTGGGCCTGTTTAGCCTGGAGAAGAGAAGACTGAGAGGGGATCTTATCAGTGTGTACAAATACCTAAAGGGAGGGTGCAGAGAGGATGGAGCCACTGATGCCCAGCAACAGGATGTGAGGCAACGGGCACAAACTGAAACACAGACAGTTCCATCTGAACATGAGGAAAAGCTTCTTCACTGTGAGGGTGACAGAGCACTGGCACAGGTTGCCCAGAGAGGTTGTGGAGTCTCCTTCTCTGGAGATATTCAAAAGCCGCCTGGATGCAATCCTGTGCAACGTGCTCTAGGTGATCCTGCTTGAGCAGGGGGGTTGGACTAGATGATCTCCAGAGGTCCCTTCCAACCTCAGCGATTCTGTGATTCTGTGATTCTGTGTGATTTGGCCTTGCAGGTTTAAGGCTGAGTGCAGATGGAGACATTACCTTAGGTTAAGAGCTTCCATGTGGTTAATAGGTCTAGGGCTGTCAGGGTTATTAATCATACTGGGTTATGATTAAAATTAAGATTAGGATGGGGATTGAGATTTGTCATAAGGAAGGCCAAAAAACGATAGGTAGAGACAGGTCCAGAAACAGCTGCTGAGGGGCTGGCTAAATTTAAATTTTAGTCTAAATTTGGGGGCCAGGGACAATGATTAACCGTGGTTACAGCTGGGTCTGGAAGGGGTCCCCAGGCTAATTTTAGACTGGTGTTAATAGGGCCCAGATGGCAATCTTTTATGCTTGTGGATAATGGGATCTTTTAACACTGCATAAACGTCAAATTTGGGTTAGAAGCCAAACAGCTAGGATATGATCTAGGCAATGCAGAGACTACTTGGCTGGGTTTTAGGCTTGCTGCTCACAGCAGCCTTCAAGCTGCTTTCAGAACTGAAGAGATTCAGACCAATGCTGATAAACTCAAGTTATTGCTAGAAACTGAAGGGATGCTTGAATACATTTAGGTCTGCAGCTGAAGAGCCTTAAGACTGTTAAGACTTGAAATGGGTTGCTAAAGCTCAGTTTGTGGTGGTGATAAAGCTCACACCAGTTTTGGCTGTTCAGCTAAGCTTATTGCATGCACCAAAACAGTTGCCATGCTCTGCCCAAGGCAGGCACTAGCATGTGTATGGTTTTATATCTGGGGTTGGCAGGAGTCAGTGGGTAAATGTTAAGATGAGAACTGGGCTTGGAATTAAAGCACAGCTGTGAGCTCATAGCATCTTTCTCACCTTGAATGCTTAGACAAACTCCTGATAAAAAAATCCACCTTCAATTTCTGTGGGTTAATTAGAATTTGGTCCCCAGGGAGAGACACTTTCTATGGTAGGTTCTTTCTGCATGGCAAAAGAGGAAGTGGGGCAGGGACTTTCAAAATGGACATATCAGTCAGTTCTGATCTTCAGGAAGTCAAACAAAAGAATATCTAGACAGTTTATCAGGAAGCATGTTTTTTCATTCTAATTATACTACATTATTACCTTATCATCTATACAGTTAGAAAATATGGTTGAACATGCTCTTTCAAGTTCAGGAGGTGAAGGTCATGTTATATAAAATGCTATTTAAAAAGCAAAAAAGTGTAGTTCCTATACAGAGCTGCCAAAAATATTTTAGAAGACATGGTTAGTATGGAAGAAAATATACATTTCTTCCTTTAGATTTACATAGTTAGCACGAATATCTGCTTTTCTAAAGCCACACTGGTTCCTATTCTAAAGTGCTGGTGTAATATTTTGCTCCTTTTCCTCGTTCTCCTCTTCATCTTTCGTTACCCCTTCCTTTTTCTCCTTTTCCCTTCCCAAATCCCTATTTCTTCTCCTCATGCTTTTGTTTCTAAAAGCATTTCTCCTATTTAATTTCAATTTGAAGCATTCTCCAAAATACCATTAAAATAAAAGTTGCGCAAAGCCATCACAATGCACAAACACTTAGTAAACACAAAAACATACCCTCTTCATTTTCTTGTCCCTCACAACGTGTACCAGTCACTCTTTGAGTTCTCAGGAGGTTTTTAGTCTTTAGGTGCCTGTCTTGCAATGAGCTCTTTAAGTCCTTTTTAGCTACGATCACCTTATGCCTAAGGTCATCCATATATATAAAGCAGGTTAAATAGATGCTGTAAGTTCTTGTCCTTTGGAAAAGGGGTTCAGAGATGAGATGCCTTATATCCTGTATAAATGAGAAAAGCAACCTCCCTTTGCACAGATGTGACACACTGGATATCAGACCTCACAGCCTTTGTCTCCAGAACACCTAGCTCACCTTGAGTACTATATAGATATTATATCTGTAATAAATAAAATACATGTATAATCCTGTACTTGGGCCTATGTCTCTGGCATGAAATAAAAATCTTATCAGTTACTATAAAAACAAGTATCTTCCTTCTCCTATAAAAATAGGCTAAATCAACTTCCGACTGTGCCTGGTTGTGCAATGCTTGCTCATCCTTTGCAATTAAGACACAGTGGAAGCTGAAGGTAGGATGTTTTGACTCCTGCTGTCTCATAAGTATTTCATGTCACAAGATGCACATGGGGCCTATTTAATTGTCTTCGGTATTCAGCCTATAAATGGCTAAGTCTGTCATCTGGGCTTGCAAACGGAAGGAAGCACTGAATGTGCAAGGACAGTCTGCCATTTTTCTTTATGTAAGTTCAAGGATTTGGGGCATGTTACTTAGCAACCTTACCCAATTCGAGCTGTTATTCTTACAGGTTGATTTTTTTAATTTAAGTTGACATTGAATTTTTTTGATTCATTTTTCCTTCTGCAGGTGATACCTTCTGCACAGACTAGCAAAATATCATTCACAGGATGAAATGCAGACTTGCAAATGCAAAGAGAAAAAGCTTGAATAACTGACAGTGAACTTTTGAATGGTAGTGGAAGTTTTGTGAATATGTGAGCACTGCAGCAGCTCATCTGTAAAACCACCTGCATTCTCATCTGCCTGTTTTTATCCATTTTCTCTTATTCTCGGATTGTGGACTGTGTGCAGCAAGGACCGTGTTTTTGTTCTCTGTGCAGTGCCAGTAATTACTGCTATTTCTATATAAGTCTGTCCTTCGTAATAAACAGCAGCAGTACTGAGAATAATAATCACAGCAATTGCAACAGCTGGAATGTTAAATGCAGAAGGTCTAATCTCGCGCTCTCAGCACAGCTCCCCTGACTCCTGGAAATAGTCTGAAAGTGGAAGGACTGACATAACTGGGAGAGGATGAGAAGTATTCAGCGACAGAGAGTGGAAACCTCAGTGTAGTGAATACAGTATTTCCAGCAGGATTTTGATTCTAATTTTGTATCAATAGTAAATTCAAAATACTGTGTCAAGATCTTCAATAAAGGTATAGAAAAGAACCAGCCTTTCTGTTCACCTCCATTTATTTGGTCGTCATCAGTGCTGAGAGCTTCACAACCTCTTTTGAAGACGGAGAAACCTGAGGCTGCTCAGACCAGGCTTCTGTGCCTGCAGAAAGCTCTGGTTTTGCAGTAGTTTGGCATAAGTAAGCATTGCCATCTTATGGCTGAGCCTCGGTACTGCACGGCCGACTTTCCCTGCCGATGGAAAATCGACCTCTAAAGCAAGTGGCTTTGTCTACAGGGAAATGCCTATGACTGAACACCAGACTTCATTTTTTCCTCCACATCTTTTTTATGATTTAATCACAACAAAAATCCTATTTTTCCTGAACCAAGCAGGGTTTAAGCATCAGGGGAGATGTGTATTTTTGTATTTGCAGCATTAAAAGCCCCTTCCATCTCTAGTAACTGTGTTTCTAGATTTTGCTTAGAGACAGGATTCYGGAAACTTTTTGCTCTGCTTTTGCCTCTTCCTTCTGCAGTGTTGCTCATGGCCATTTAGACAAGTACTAGGCAGCAGATAGCAAAACCTGCCCAAGTGCATGGGCTGTGATTTTGGATGCTTGGCATTTACCAAGTGCCACACTACTGTTTCAGACTGTCTCAGCATGTATTGAGCTTGGGCAGACACTGCTTATAAAGAGCTCAGGAATGCATGTCAGCAGTGTGAGGTAAAGAGTGGTGGTTTCGCTCTCTACCATGCACTTCTGACAGTGCTTTGTGTAACTGTATCTCATCCTCACCACTGTAATCTGTAGTTACCAAACCTGCTGGGCCACAGCTTGGTACAAAAAGCTTGTCCTTCCATCCAGAAGTTTGCTCCCGCTTCCAGGCCTGTAATCATCAAGGAAAATGTACTAATGATCGTGGTGCTACTGCTGAATAGAGCTAGAGTGAAATAACATTGGTTTTGAATCTGGAAGAGGGAAAAGATTGATGACTACTGATTTGTTTTAGGAAGAGAAAAATAAGTAGCTTAAGTAACTTGCAAGTCTACATAATTTTTTGTGCTAAGATCTCGAAAAGCTTTATTAATTGATTATCTTCACAGCCTATGCTATGAGGAAAGCATCTCTGATATACTGCATTTCACTGAAAGCACTGAAGACCAAGCACATAACTTCTGTAGCATGTCACTTTTCAATTCCTTGATTTGGAAGATGGTGCTCAAGACTTTGTACCTTACCATTTTCCTTCTGGAAACAAATGAGGCATTGGAGACTACTTCTCCAACGGCCTGGCAAATGCTGTAAATCAGCTCATGCAGAGCTCCATGCTACTACAAAGCTGTAACCTAGCAAGTTTAAAACCAGCTCATATATTTCTGCATGGCACTGCAGATACATGAGTGCAACACCCACAGTCCTTTGAAGTTGGAACATAGGTAACTCACCTGGCACTTTGAAAACATTATGCTTGGTTTTAATGTCCTTTGTTGTGCAAGGACTTACTGCTATAAAAGCTTTCATCATTTTAATTTATCACCTGGAAAGTATCCTCCCACCTTTGTGAAAAGATTTGACACCCAGAGAGGAACAGCACTATCTGTAAGTACTGGATGTCTGCTCATGTCTCACTCAGCTTGCTCTACCTTCTTGGCGGAATTTCTGTATTAAAAATGCCTTTCCATATAAAGAAATAGAGGTGCAGGACTTCTGTTCTCATTTATATGCACAAACACGTGGCCAAAGTGGAAATATTATTCAGATCTGTCCAACAAACCTTTTGTCTCACCCTGCTCCTGCTTGCAAATACCGTATTTGAGTATTTTCTTTAAAGCACCACAGCTGTACTAGATCATGGTTGTCCTCTCACTTAGTTTCATAAGTTGTTCCCCATTATTTATGGCTCTTATTTCATTAGTAAACTATTTGCCTTCTCCTCTGAGTTTTCTGAGATGCTTCTGTTTTGTGGAGAACAAAATGCAATTATCGCCTTAGACAAGGAGTAGCATGACTGAAAAGTGCAAGGATGGGAAAACAGGCTGAACATCTACTGGCAAAACAGAGCTTTGAATATTATGTTTCAATACATCTGCACCAAGTTTATATGCAAAAAAATACACCTGCAGTATGGTCTGTACTTAAATAAACAAAGTTTTCTGCCACCATTAGTCTGCAACACATGTTGCAGCCATCTGCAAAGAGAACTTAGTTTTAATTAACTTAGTCTTAGTTAACTATTAAAAACTCTTCCATTAAAATTAATGAATTTTCAAAGATATCTATTGATTCAAACTTGCTTCTTTGCCTTCATAAGCACTAGGAGCTTAAGCTTCCAAATTTTAGTCCTACTAGCACATACTTATGTTCTACTAACAACATTACAGAAAAGACTCCCTGTCAAGAATAAACCTAATTTTAATTTATTATTTTGTACCCATCCAGCAGAGGATACTACACTTCAGTGTTCATTAATGTCAAGCAATATTAAAGAAGAAGGGAAAAAATAGAGAATGTATCTTTTCCATGATAATAAATTATCTCCCTACTGTTACTCTTTCTGATACATCATGCCTTATTGTAATAAAAAGTTTGTGAGTGAAGGGTGATCTTGAATGATGCAGGTGTGTATGTAGATCCCAATTCTATCAGTATCATTTCTACCAGCTTCATTATGGCTTTGTTTGGGATCTGTGAGTGCGAAATTTTCTCTTCCCACCCTAGTCCCAGCCTGCCTGATAACAGAAAACAGTGTAATCTCTAACATGCTCAGGAAACAGTCACCTAGCCACAGTCTGCAGTGGATTTTCTCAGCTACTGCTATTCTAAAAAGGCATAAACAAAGGTGTATGAATTGGGGCATCTTGATGTGCCCTAGACTTTAGGCCAGCCCTGGCAGCAGGCACTTAACACAAGTGAGATGAACAATTGCTGAACATGATGAAGTTGAGACATGAAATACCACTTTCTGCAGAGAAGCAGTTAACTTCCAGTCTGCGAGGATGCTTTATGCAGCTGTGTATTCTGCATGGTAAAGACAAGCAGATGGGCTTAACATAAGAGGTTGTTCCTAAATACCAGTTTACTATGGTAAGTGAAAGCAGTTTCAAATCTCCTATGCTAGTTTATATCCTGACCGTCTTGGGCACGAACAAACCAAACAATGCTTTGTGTCAGAGTTTCAGTTCTTGCTACATATTAAAAGGATATTCCTCCTGACGGGTGCTATGTAGGCAGCAAACACCTGCCTAAACACTGTACACAGATTGGTAATGACACTGAACATTGCTCTGTCAAGGTGCCTTTACCCGAGCGGGACTTCCCTTCTCTGAGAAAGTGAATTCCTCTGAGAAGGTCTTCTCTTATGAAGGTAGCTTTTTGTCTGTACTTGCTGTTTCCGTCTGGGCTCTCCTCCAGATGTTTCACTGACCCAGGTGACAGCTGCTGTCATCTGGCAGCACCTTCTGAGGCTTTGGCCTTCTGAGGCACTTTTCACTCTTTCGCCCTCTTCCTGTTATTTGAGATGAGAGATCAGGCTTCCTTGAGAAGGAACAGCTGTGGAAAAATGTCCTTAAGCAGTTAGGTACAGCAAGAAAAGGAAACAGATGAAAGAATATCAGTGTACACCTATCCTAGATGCTGGGTAGCAGATTAGTGAAGGAGTTTAGCTGCTCTGTTTGGCCCACCATCCTTTCCACCACAACCCAGATGTCCTATCTTCCCTACAGTGGGAAGAGCCTAGCTCTGCTGTATTAAGCCTTGGAATTTAGGTGTTAACAGATTTTATTCCTGTCCATTAAAGGCTGTGGAGTGAGCCTTGAGAATAACACCCCACTGCCACTGCACATTCAGCAATACATAATGCATAGTTCCTTCCCCAAGGAGACAATTTGTTTTCAGTCTGTTTTCAGGTTACTGCTGCACAAGACATCTGCTTGCCCACATGCACTTTTAACCTATTGAGGCAAGGTGCTGCTCCTCAGCTGAGTGGCAGTGACTCCCATGGCAGCACGCTCTGCAGTATTACTTGAGCTCAGCGAGATGCTCCATGGTCGTCATGGCAGTGACCTGCTCATTTTCAAAACAGAAAGTGTTGGTGTGATGAATCCCAGGCTCTCTTTCCCTGGAATCTCTTTAACCCTTGAGAAGTCATTTCTTGCTCCCATAGTTTTAGACCTCCTGTCCCAGCACCTCCCACCTCTTCCCAATGTGTTTCAGTATTCCCATCTCTTCCAGCATACCCTTTCCCCAACCTTTTGCTATCCTGAAGCTCCTTTGTCTCAGAGCTCCTCTAGACAACTCCAGATTCTTCAATACCCTTATTTTTTCTAAAATGACTTTGCATCTGAGCTCCAGCCTTCCTACCTCAGCTCCACCCTAGTCCTCTCTTTCTGAAGTGCTAGGGTTCACCATGGCCCCTACACTTCCTCATCTGAGCTTTCTTGCCTACCCCAGACTCAAGACTTCTACCCAGCTGCCTGCTAGCCATTAGAAACCCAAGAAGGTCTCTGTGCTTCTTGCTATTTCTGCATTGTCCTGTTACCCCTTCAACTCCAGATTCAAACCAGACATTGGCCACTGCCATCCTATGGTGGCCGTCAACCCTCCCCTGGTGTCCGCTTGCCTGGGGCATAGCTTCATAAATAAGTCTCCTTGGAAAAGCAAAGTTCTTGCTATTTGTGGTGGTTCCTACTATGATATTTCTGGACAAAAGTTGCATTTGCCAAAAATCAGGTAAGGTTGGAGTTGCAGGGCAGAAATGGAGACAGCATGCTGGAGAAAAACTGGACATATATTATTGCTGTGCTTTCTGCTGATCAATCCACCAAGTCCTTTCTAAAGCTCTGTATTGTGCTTAAGCCTCAAGGATAACCCCTTCCAAACTCACCATTACTAAGTGCAAGTAGGTACAGCTGGGAGCTGAGTAACCCAGGCTTGGGCTGTGACTGGGAAAGCATCATGTTCAAGGAGAGAGATCTATCCTGCTTGCAGACCAGAGCATGCAGATACCTATTGATGGCACCATAACCCCTGTTAACACAAATCACTTCCAAAGGTCCTGTGAGCTAGGATATGAAATATGTAAATAACTAATCACAAAGAATGTGATTAGAATAAAGTTATTTGTATATGACTTCTCTGGAGATATTCAAAACCCGCCTGGATGCAATCCTGTGCAATGTGCTCTAGGTGACCCTGCTTGAGCAGGGGGGTTGGACTAGATGATCTCCAGAGGTCCCTTCCAACCTCAGCGATTCTGTGATTCTGTGAATACCCTGGTTTCTCCAAAATTGGTTGGCTACCTGAGCCTAAACAGTGAAACTTAGTCTAGTCAAAACCTTTACGTTCCTGTAGTTGTAATTTATTTTCCAAAGCATCAGTCTTATATGATTTATTATAAACAGAGCCCTATTCTGCCTGGCCTATTTGCAGAAACTCCCATCTACATTGAGATTTAATGTCAGTCTTTGTAATAGGAATGCTACAGCTGACTGAACAATTCTCTAGAAAATGGAGGTTTCACTCAAATGAAAAATTTTTCAGGAGCATGATGATTCTAACAGAATTTGTATTAGCAAATAATGAACGAAAAATCAAAACAACTTAATTGTTGTTAAGTATTGCTAAGTATTTAATTTTTTGCAAGCACCAGAAGGGAATAAAGCATTTGGATTTCACCAGAACAGAATATTCTGATCAGACCCAAATGGTCTTGTTCTTTGTCAGAAATTCTATCAATGGAAAATGTTGTGATTCTGATCTAGATAAAAGTCAACTGTCCAGGTTCTGATTTCTTTTAAAAATTTAAGTTCCGGAAAAAAGGCTTAGGAAATATCTCACCACTAATGACCTGAAAGCTCATATTAGGGATTTTTTGTGTTCAGTGACTGATCACCAGTAGACCCCTAAATGGATAATTAGACTTTGCTTCTCCTTCTCACAGGAGTAACTGAAGCTAAGAATTCAAGTTTTCAAAAGGAACTGGGCAGTTAGAAATCCACGATTAGTTGCAAGAAATTTGGAAAGGCTGTTAAGGTCCATGCTTCATAGGCAAGTCAGCCTCTCCTAGATTTCAAAGTGAGATCTAATGAGTGTGGGAAGGGTGAAACGGAGACTCTTTTGACATCCAGAGCCAGATTCTGTCAGAAACAGGATGCTGGTCTAGATTAATACAAATCTGATCCAGTAAGGTACATGATAATTACATGAGGAAAAAGTTTCCCTGTCATCACCTAGAATGTTTGTTTCTCTGGGAATGCCAGTGTGGTTACAGGATTTAGACAAAATAATGTAACCTACACAAGCCTCTAGCCATAATCCCTTTCTGCAGAGTAACAATCTAACTAGCAATATGCAGTCAACAGCAAACAGAGCAGATCGTGTCTCTCCTGGATTCTGATTAGAAAACGAGCTCTTTTCTCTTTGTTATGAGTTGCTCAGCCTCATTTCTTCCCTTGACATTTCTTGCATTTTGATACCCTTTTCATGGAGCTTCCAGATGCTGTGTGGCTGGGCAGGCCATGCTTAACTAGCTCAACAGGTCTGGTTTTGATGGCTCCTGAAAGCTGTACAGGCTGTCAGTCACACAGCCCTGCTGGCAGCATGTGCTTCCCTCATGTCAGGGTACCAGCCACGCACTGGAACAGCACCAGCACTGCCCCAGCCCCATTCGTGTATGGCAGCATCTGGCCATAGTGGAAGACCCCTTTTGGTGTCACAGCACTTCTTCTCTAGTCTCTAATCATTCATACATGCTTTTTTAAGAAAAGGAGTCAGAGAAATGACTGTAAATCTGTCCTCAGAAGTGAAATGTCTTGCCTTGGTGGATATGCCTAGTGGAGTTAGTGTGCCCTGGAAAAACAACACTGTGTCTGTGTTCCAAAGCAATGGTTGGCAGCCCTCTTTCCTCTCTTAAGTCCAAG
Organism: Apteryx rowi; assembly: GCF_003343035.1. Classification (NCBI taxonomy): domain Eukaryota; kingdom Metazoa; phylum Chordata; class Aves; order Apterygiformes; family Apterygidae; genus Apteryx; species Apteryx rowi. The sequence continues at coordinate 1,584,465 of NW_020451060.1, read as the reverse complement.
CTGAATCTCCCACAGGCAGCCTAGAGCGGTCTTGAATATATCCTCCACCGTGCTGTTTTTACTCTGGAGCTATTGTGCTAACAGTTCAATGGTTACAACCACCCTCATCTGATTATTAGCTTAGACATTAGCTTGGACAGTTAGCTAAGTTTTGTCGGTTGTTTCCAGGGGGGCAGAAGAACTGCTGAGAACCAGGTGTTTCTGTGATAACCACAGTGCTATGGTGTTACGTCTGTGTCAACACTTTTCATCTTGAAAATGAGCATGTCGCTGCTGTGATGGCCATAAACTGTGGCACCAGGCTCCCACTGGACCTGGGGCAGCCTCCCCCTGATCAGCAGCCTCTTGCCACAGGGGCGAGGGCCTCTAACTTGCACCTCTCACAAAGTCTCACAAACATAAAAGGAGTCAAGAAACATTGCTACTCAGAGAGGAAGGCATTACCTCCACAAGAAGGAAGAGATCCCAGTAGGGGATGCTCCCAGCTCAGCTGGACGCATTTCCTCCTGTGGAAGCTGGGTCTTGGCTTCCTCAGAGGCAAGTGCTCCCAGCTTCCAGCTCTGGCTGGGCTCCCCAGGGTCTGGGAGCCAGGCAAGATATTTCGTATTCATTCAGAGAGACAGGGACCTGCACTTCCTGCTGAGCTTGAACTATACTCTTGCAATTTTTCCTCCTCTTCAAGCGCAGCTTACAATCCTGTTTCTTCACAGAAAAGCATAGAGTAAGTTTGTTTCCTCCAAGAGCAGGAACAAGACAGTAGGATGCTATCTTTGCTTGTTTTCCACATTCCTCTCCAGCCAGTGCTCTTATCAAAATCTCTCCATTTCCTTGAAGTCACACTAGAAGAGTGCAACTCCAGCTGGATCCCTGGTGTCCTTCTTGCCTTCTCTGCATGTTTCTGCTGCTTTCCTCAAGCTGACAGAAATGAGGTCAAACAGGAACCCCTGACTACATTATCAGACCTCTGGGGTGACAGTGTTCTACCTTGCAATGTACTAGGGTTTGGATTATGGCTTCCTATTAGGTTATCTATCTTATAAAGAAAAATTTGATTATTCTGTCATCTGTGTATCAAAGCAAATGTTTTTGCCACTACTGTCATCAGTAAAGTGAACCTACATGCAGAAATGGTGCGAAATCATAAGACAAAATCCTATTTTAGATCAGGATATTATAACTATCTAGTAACTATTTAATTGAAAAGGATTTTGAGCCACTGCTTGTTATTTCTAATACAATCAAATGGACTCTGTAGAGCAATCTAAAGCCTAAGTTCCTTTCTACTCACCTCTTATTCCTGTTTTTAAAGTCATGTTATCTTGCAGTGATGTCCTACCTGTGTGGGTTTAACTTTCTTGCTCTTTCTCCAGAGCTGAGTTCATATGCGCTAGGCATGTCCCTTCTCTACTTTCTTCTATACTGGCTGCAACTGTATCACAAAAGAAATATCAAGTTAGTAGAGCAAAAGGAAATACGCAGAAAATGTCACAAATGCAGTTTCTCATATTGCTGAGTTAAATGCTCTTTTTCCTACTTTCTCTCACTCTTTCAAACTGTGTGATTTCCCAAAGTAATCAGCCAGCTTTTCACTCCAACACAACTTTCCTCTGCAGCCCAGGATAAAGTTTTTTCCTTGATTTGCTTTACTTGCCTATCTACGCCACAAGGGTATTGTAATGATTAGTTAATGTTCTTTCAGAATTTAGGCACCATAAACCTTGTAAATACTGAATAAAATTAATTAAAAAAATTTAAAAGCTAGCAGTTGCTTTAAATAGTTTTACTGCCAGTACCTTTGGCACGAAACAGAATACAGTTGGTAAAGAACGATAGGGAATACCCTTGTAAACAGTCACTCAGCCTCCTTTATTGGCCATGTTTTTCAGAGGCGTAGACAAAAGGAGTCTTTTGTGGATACCATGCTCCATTCCTTTAGCATACTCTACAGTTTGGACCTCACTAATGTAACAGATTCAAGTCAGACCTTCATCACACTGCAAATCAAGCTGGAAGTGCCAAGCACTATTTCATCTGTACCCTTACAGAATAAAAATGAGTTGGAACTTGGAAGAAAAGACTTTCAAGTGTTCTGATAAACATCTGAGATTATCTGGAAATCCTGAACTTATGCAAGCAGAGTTAAAATTGCTAGAGCTGAACAAAAGCCCAAGCAAGACCTCCACAGCTGAACCTCTGCAACACCATTCATTTAAAGCAAAAGGATATTAAAAATTAGAATAGATTGTTGTTTTCAGCAGAGCAACATAACAAGGTTGTTTTGGTCCTGCAGCTAAATCTACAAGGACATTAATGGGTTATCTACCCTGGATACCTAGATATCTACCCTGGATCAGGGGCTGAGAGCAGAATTTGACCTTTCGTATCAAATGTTCTTCCTCTGGCCATCTTGAATTTTGTAGGTTCGCTATTTGAATGTAAAACCACAATCTTTTTCCATTTAGATGTTGTATTTAGAGATGGTATCATTTAATCACGACATTATGCTGCTTGGTGGTTATAAAACTTATCTTTTTTCTGCAAAGTAAACAATTAAAAAAGACAAATCTACTCTTTGATAGCTTTATAGCTTAGGATAGAATACACTGAAGTTTCTTCAAGTTATTCTTCTAGCAGTTCCTGAATTTTCTTAAAGTAAACTTGGAATGATTACTGTAAAGATTTTTTTCTAGATATTTTATAAGATATTTAAAAAGAGAGGTGTTAGCATATATAATATTCAAGTAGCATATTTTTTGCTCGGCTTGCCTTATAGAATCTTGTGGGTAGGTAACAAATACAGAGATTAAAAACTGACAATAAAGATGACAATATTTGTGGTTCAGAGGCACATACAGTTCCTATTCAGAATCAATTTTCTGCATATTAAGTGCTCTGTCAACACACAGAAAAACGCAAATGTGCTCTCAAAAGAGCCCAATCTCACAATAAAATACTAAAAACGTTGATATACTACTGACACAAGAGGGCAGCATACAGGCATACTACGGGAAAATCCCTTACCACAGAATATCACTGAGTATCAGCTTTATAGTTCAGTTCTGCTTATTGATCATAGCAAAATTCATATGAAATGGCAGAGTAATTTAATGTGTGAATATCAGATGAACGACATTTTACAGCTACCACACTGAGAAAACTTTTTTTCCACAAATTTCCACTCATAATTGTGTCCTTTTGAAGTTTGTGCCTGCTGGTATTTTTCACCTGTGCCCAGATACATGATATGCTTTGCTACGACAGTCATCGATATGTATTTTCGGTGGCTGGCCTAGTGTGAAAAATTCACATAGGAGAAGGGAAACACTTTATGAAGCAAAGAAGGCAAAAGTCCGGTTGACTAGCTAGAAATCACACCTGTGGATCTGTCTGTGGTGGCAGGCAATGGCCAGCCTCAGTCCTCCCCTGTGTGGGGATCTAAAGCTGCCTTTCCCACATGGATGCACTCCTTCAGAATAAAAGGGCCTTTTGGGAAGGCTTTAATTCCCACTGTCTTTTTCCTGTCATTTGAAGCTACCAGAGGCAGCCTTTGTAGTAAAATACCTGGGGATTGTATCTTCAGCATGTGTCTTTACTTTCATAATCATTACACAATAGTGGTTTTACATATGGGGAGAAAAGCTGTTTTCAGAAAAGTTGTTTGCTTTGGATGCTTACAGTTCTGAATAACTGTGAACTGTGTCCGGCTGAATGTCATCCATTTGCAAACAAGGTTATGTTTTATTCTATACAGAAGCAAAATGTTTCAGCAATGTTTAATCAACCAGCACTGACCTTTCTTCCCCCACACCGCATATTTGTTTTTAATAAATGTTTAACTACCGATTTCTAAGGGGAAACGTTCACAACATGTAGAACTTACTTCAGAGCTAACACTGATTTTAATGTTACCACATAGCTTGGTTGCTGCAGGGTTGCATATGCAGTTTAGGAGGTTAAAAACTCATTCTGTATTCCCAGAGTCTGGTGACACTTTTGTCAGGGCAAATAAATCTCCAGGAAACCTGCCTCCTTTTTCATTTTGCTTATCTGAAGCAGATATCAGAAGTTATCTGTCTGTATTCTCCCAAGATATGTGAAAATACTGACCACAAGGCAAAAATTAAGCCCATAGTATAATGCTGAGTAGCATTGCTAAAGCTCGTGACCTTTTTCTTTTAACATCTGCCTGTTTGAGAATAGATCAGAATGATCCAAGGGTATGCCGATACTGCAGTCTCTGGTTAGCGCAGACAAACTTAGTTAGATAACTTGAGCTAGATAAGTCCAGTTCTCATGGCAGGGAACTCACTGTGGGATGCAGATCCTGCTCCAAAAGTTGAATGTGAATCCTTTCAAATGATTGCTGTTTGAATCTGCAGTTTGCTTATTTGTGCCTGGTCTCCATGGTGTGAGTGGAAGGGGTAAAAGTCTTGCCCCCTTCATCTCACCCACTCCGAAAGGGTAAAGGTTTCAGCTCAGAAACTGGGGAGAATATGCAGAGTACTGGAGGTGAAAGATGCTCTTTCTCTGCAGGCACAGATACCATAAAAAACTTAGGTTGCAATTCTTTTGCACTGATCTTGACTATTTTATCCGGAAGCACAGACTTTTCTGCAGGTTACTGAAGTATTATATAGGGTCCTTACAAAAAAAGGTAAATTGTCCCAAATCAGTGGTTCTTCTGTTACCATGGGTCATATGTTCATAGGCTCTTCTGTCCTACCCAGTTTCAGTGCACTCATCCAAACTTTTATGGGATGTCTGCTATTATCTTTCTCTGTTATGCTGATTGATGTAGCTGCCATGGACTGCTGTAAAGCATTATTTAACCTTAAAGAAAGAGCTAATACTAATCCTTGGTAAATTTTCCCAAATCCATCTCCCTCTCCAGGAACTCTTTTGAAATGCTGGACTGGTAACCACTTGCTAAAGACTGAAATATCCTATTGTGGGGAGCATTACAGATACTTACAACTAACATTTTCAGGACTGAGTGTACTTTTGGGCATGCCTAAATTCGGCAGAAGTTGTGTGCACCTGGAGGAGAAGGCATTTACACATACCTCTGAGATAAGCAATGTATGGACATACAGTGTGTTTGTACATGCAGAGAGGTGTATGGTTTTTTTTAAGATTTTTGCCCTGCATTCAGCACCACCTGCAACAATTTCAGTCTGCTGTTTGGATTTGGGGATATGACACTGGGCTTATCCAAATCATTGATGTATTCTACCAAAAAGTAATCAAAATGTCTTGGGTTCTTCTCCTTAAATAATGCAGACATAAAATGATGGGTAATACGATAAATATACATGGCAACAAAAGGATAATCCATAACCATATTTGCAGTTTTCAAATTATTGTGTGTTGGGTGTATCTAGGATCAAATGTAGAGAGAACTTGGTTTCTGCCATACATCAAAAGTTTCGGTTTAGTGACCCAAAGTGTTTTGGATCTGGCAAAACTGTGTCCAGTTCTGGGCTCCCCAGTACAAGAGGGACGTGGCACTACTGGAGAGAGTCCAGCGCAGGGCTACAAAGATGATTAGGGGACTGGAGCATCTCTCTTATGAGGAAAGGCTGAGAGACCTCGGCCTGTTTAGCCTGGAGAAGAGAAGGCTGAGAGGGGTGATCTTATCAACGTGTATCTTAACAAGTATCTGAAGGGAAGGTGTCAAGAGGATGGAGCCAGACTCTTTTCAGTGGTGCCCAGTGACAGGATGCGAGGCAACAGGCACAAACTGAAACACAGACACTTCCATCTGAAGCTGAGGAAAAACTTCTTCACTGTGAGGGTGACAGAGCACTGGAACAGGTTGCCCAGAGAGGTGGTGGAGTCTCCTTCTCTGGAGATATTCAAAACCCGCCTGGACGCGATCCTGTGCAACGTGCTCTAGGTGACCCTGCTTGAGCAGGGGGGTTGGACTAGATGATCTCCAGAGGTCCCTTCCAACCTCAACCATTCTGTGATTCTGTGAAAACACGGGTTTTTATGATGATACATTGCATTGCACTGAGATGTGCCTGGATTTTTTTGATCGAACAGCAGCAACAAAACATACTGTTTGATCTCACTGCACAGCTTGGGAGGCTGGTGYGAAAGTGGTGAGATTCAGGAGGGTCTGGGTTTCCCGCTATGTTTTGCAGCGGCATTTATGAGAGCTGCGTTGCTTCCCAGACAGTGTTTTGCTGGAGGGGGGAGGGGAGGCCTGTTGTAAAACTCTTCCTGGGCGCCGGAGCCAGCGGCAGTGCCCTCGCGGCTGTCGTGTCGCTGCTGGCCCCGCCCCCGACCAAGCCCCGCCCCGACGCCCAAGCCCCGCCCCCGCCCGGGCTGGCGGCGGCAGCGGCGGCGGCGGCGGGGCCACTTGTCCCGGGGCGGCGGCAGCGGCGGCGGCAGCGGCAGCGGCAGCGGCAGCGGCAGCGGCACCACCATGACGGACCGCTCTGCCTTCGACACGGACGTGATCACCATGACCCGCTTCGTGATGGAGGAAGGGCGGCGCGCCAGGGGCACCGGCGAGTTCACCCAGCTGCTCAACTCGCTCTGCACCGCCGTCAAGGCCATCTCCACCGCTGTGCGCAAGGCCGGCATCGCCAACCTGTGAGTGACACCGGCCGGCACCGCCACCACCACCGCCACCGCCACCGCCACCGGGCACTTCGCGCCTCCAAAAGAAGCCCCAAACCTCTCGCTTCTCTCCCCTCACGATCCTCTTTCCTCCCCCCCACCCCCCAAACCAACTCCCGTAGCATCCCAACTCTGGCTTCTCCCCAGCAGAAATGGACTACGTCGCTTTTTCAATATGCAAAGGCATGCCGTCTTTTGCAGGTGTCCGCTGCTGGTAGATCTTCGTGCAGACCTCCAGCAGGGCTCAATGCTGCGGACCAGAAGGCCAAACCAACTGAAAGTTGAAGCCCGGCCAAACAGGGCTGAGCTATTCGTTGTAGGCACAAACTTGATAGCAAAGCACCATTTTCATGCTATAAGGAGTTTAATCAAATTTAGTGTTTTTTTTTCTTTTGTCACATCGTGTCCTAGCAACCTGAGTTTTTCTGTGACAGCATGAAGTCTCAGGCTTTTAGAAACGGTCTCTGTAAGGAGCAGCAGTGTCTGTAGTCAGCCAGGCAGAGCTGATACCGAGGGGGATTGCTCTGGAGGAGGAAAATGGGAGGGAAGGATTTCCAAAGGAAATGAGAGCTCTTGAAATGTTAAATAACCGAAACCAGTCTAGGGCAACTGATTCCCCTGAGTATTTTGCATACTGTTGATAAGCCACATAGTATGCTGATCAGGGCTTTAAATGTGAGCCGCTTCAGTACTTAACAAAAAATGTAACAGAAAGAAAATGAATTTGCCTCTACAGACCATGTAGTTGAAAATACATTAAGCAAAATGCCTCTAGGAATACAGGGTAACACTTACTGCAAAATGTATCCTCAGTATCAGAGAGCTGAAAGATTTGGTGACTGAAGTGTGCAAAACAAAAGCAATTGCAGAAGCAAACAAAAATGTCTCACTTTATCTATATTTAAGATATCTTTCACTGTCTTGACTTCAAATCTGATTGATATGCTTGGGACTATTTTACAGTCACTACATGCTAGCACCTTCTTGTGCCTTTTATGCTACAGTCCCAATAGCAAAGAGTAGGATTTCTGTCTACCACCGATTTGTAGCCTTCCTTGGCCCCTTTCCTTGTGCCTCCTCTCTGTGTTTCCGTGGCTTTTCTGAGGTGCCCACAGGTCCGACACTTGTGCTGCTCTCCTGACCTCACTATCCTCGAAGGTGGATTTTTCTCTCCCCCAGTGCTGGGACAGGCAGGTTCGGACTTGCAAGCCTCCTTGGGCAGGTCAAGCACAGCTCCCGCGGCAGAACTGCGCTTTTGGACCAATGCTGGCATTTTGGTGTTGTGGGAACTGCTGGGTAATGCACTCCCTGGCCATCAGAGAGCACGGGCCAGCAGGGACTGCTGGATCCCTTTTTTGGGGTTGCCCCGCAGCCCCGCCATGAAGGCACCGAGGAGCTGGACCACTGCCACCACCATCATCCCTTGTGATGTGCAAGGTTCTGAGCAAGGTGCCAGCTGCCCCCAGTGCTCCCCGCAGGCCAGGCACCAGATCTGGCCATGTGGGGGTTTTGCTATTAGCACAAGGACTCTTGCCCCCACTCCAAAGTGCAGTATTTAAAGTACAACATTTTCTAAAACATTGCAGAAAAACACTCAAGCCACCGTAACAGAGACAGAGAGATAATTTTGCAGGGTCCTTCACTTTTTCTCATACATTCAGTTGAACAAATGCAGTACATTCCTAAAGTAGCATGGTCAGCTCCATTTAAAAAAAAAAGAAAGAAAAGAAAAGAAAAAGAAAGAAAAGAAAAGAAAAAAGAAAAAGAAATACCAGTATTCAGTATTCAGTTTAACCAATGCATTGCACATAAGTATAGAAAAGCCATCTGTACATCTGTGTAGAGCTGGGCTCTTTTATGACATAATCCACAACCCAAACTTCCTTTATCTTTGTTTTGTACGTTTTCAAAGTCGTCTATCACAAGCTCTCCTGCTACTTCCTCATGCTGAATGTTTGATTCTGACTAGCCAGCAGGAAATCAGATAGCTGATTTCATTTGTTTGGCGTTTGTATTTCTCTGTTTTATTCCAAAAGAAACAGTTACAACTTAAAATCAAAACTAAAAACATGACAGCATAAAAATGTTGATTTAACCTCCGAACAAAGTGTTTGTACAGCTATTTGTACAGGGTATTGTTAACCAAGAGCAAATTACGTAGAAAAGTTATAGTATAACTAGTATAGTCAGATTCATTGTCACTTTTTAAGTATAAACTTTCTAGTGAGGTCTTAGCTTTTAAAGCAGCTATGCTATGACAGCCGAGGTTCTAGGGGCAATATTTGAGTCTTATAGTTAACAGCTAATTTAATGGTATGATTATAATTTAGTCTTTGTAGCCTGCTCTGGCTATGTTTGTCTGTAGTTTAGGGACTATTTAAATGTGATTCCTTTTTTGCATTCCTCATGTTCAGTGTATTACCGTCTTCTACCACAGCTGGTGTTAGCAGGTCTCAGCAAGAACCCATTAGCTGGTAAATAAAAGGAGCCTCAAAGAACTGAGATATCATCCAAAAGAAATGTTTGTTTTACAAGCATAAGCCTGCCAGAAATGGGGAACTTTGGGAGGTATAGCACCCCATTTTTACAAAGTGCCCTCTCTTTCCCTTGCTTTAGTTATGGAATCGCTGGCTCTACCAATGTGACAGGAGACCAAGTAAAGAAGCTGGATATCCTCTCCAATGATCTAGTGATTAATATGCTCAAGTCATCCTTCAGCACGTGTGTTATCGTGTCAGAAGAAAACAAAGATGCTATTATAGTAGAAGCTGAAAAAAGGGTTAGTAGCTTTAAAAACCTCTCAAGACATGATTTCAAATCAGCCATTACAGATTTATGTCTTCAAATGTAAGAAATGAAAACTGAGCTAAAGATTTCAGAGAGAATCTGTATTTTTCTGAGTACTGGCAAACACAAATATTTTCTTGTATGCTCCTCTCTCTCAGATGTTGTCCTTTCTATTATTTCTGCTCCCCAAACTGCTTTATTGACTTAAAAAAAAAAGTCTTCTCTAGAATTCATCTCCGCCCCCCTTTTTTTTTTCTCCCCTCTCCTTCATCTTGTTGTTGGGGAAACTTATTTCATGCCTATTCCTCCTGATCTCTGGAACTATGTTCTGAGTCAGTTAAGCTCTTCTGTGAAGTTTTGAGTAGCTTTGTCAGGAGATCAAATACTGTTTTCTTTGTTGATCAAATACTGAATTCTTGATCATTTTAGATCTGAACAAAGATGGATTTAGAGCCTCAAAGATCATTGAGGTTCAGTGTTAATTATTATTATTTTTAAATACTAATTGTGAACTAATATGGTGGTTTTATCAGAACACTTACCCATATGATAGCACTATAAAGTGTTGATGGGCTTGAGTAAGTTTCTGGCATATAGGATAAAATCAAATGAAAAGCAAATAAATACTATTGTTACACATAATTATGAAAATGGTTGTGGATAAAGTAACAATTTGTCAGTGGTGAAGGGAAAAACAGGCTATTTGAAAGGTACAGTTGGTTCAGCTATTTTCCCTGTATTGGCAATTTCTGTATTGGTAGGAATCCTTAATATAGCAATAAGCAGGGACTGTTCATTTTGAAAACAAACAAGCAAATAAATAAACCTAGAAAAGATTACTGTAGGACCACAAACTGGCAAGGTAATCTCTGAGCACCTGTTCATTTCTGAGCATAGGCTTTCATTAAGGTGTTTAAAGTGGAATGTGCAGTAAAGTGAAATGTGTAGTGTGTGAATGTCAGGTGTTAAGGCTACTTTGTAATATTTAATTTTAGGTCTAAACAAAAAAGACTGATTTCCTTAATTTGTCTTTTTTTTTTTCCTTGTAATTCAGAAGGCAGTTTTATTAGGGATGAGAAAACATAGCTCAAATGGTAGATATTGTAGGATGTCTATCAAAATGGCTCAACATTAATTAAATACATAAAGGTAAACTAATCATTAGAGATTCTTTTTCTAAAATGATATAGCAAAACTTCAGCTTTCCTATGTCATCATCTATAACTCCAGCTAAAAATTTCCCAGCTTCTTCTGTGACAGAAATTTATGCAGTTGGCCAAAATATTTCAAACATTAGATTTCAGTTTCCTCACAATCTATAACAGTCTCTTAGTTTATATTGATTTGAAATGGTCTGAGAAGCTTTAACAACTTAAATATTTTTATTTGGTGTAGGTAGGTAAATAATGTCACTAATCTAGTTGTTTCCTATTTTGTATTTTCCAGGGTAAATACATAGTCTGCATAGACCCTCTAGATGGCTCATCTAACATTGACTGTCTTGTTTCCATTGGGACCATCTTTGGCATCTACAGAAAGGTAAAACACTTTCGTGTAGGAGAGGAAAAACTATTATTTTTCATACTTATGCAGCTCTTGATGAAATATAATTGCATATGAAAATTTGATAAAATCCAAGTAAACTTATTTCTGAAGGAAACTTTCATGGCCAACTTTAAATTTGATCTCCTGTTACACAGATATTTGTATAAAGTGTTTGTGAGGGATAAAGATTACTCTTAGAAGGTGAGAAACATATGTGTATGTGCAAGCCTAGCTGATATTTAATTAGCCAATAAAGGAATTTCCCCTTACAAACAAAATAGGTCTTAGATTTAATGAATAATTATGTTGAGACAAAATACCAAGTAATTGTCATTTACTTGAGGAATGTGCTTTCTGGTTTTTTTTTTTGTTGTTCATCTATATTAATAGTCTTTTCAGCCTGAGGATAGGCTTTAAATATAGACCAGAGCTGAAACATGGCATGTGCATTTGAAGTATTTAATTCACTCTAAAATGCAGAAACCTTGTCTGGAGGAGCTTGAAATACAGGATTTGCATGTTAAAAGATGGTGAAAAAGTACGTCAGACAAAACACACCCAACTGTCCATTTCAGTCATCTTTTGTATGTTGTGATGCACCTCAAAGTAACTTTATTTTTACATGAATCAAAAGAAAACAAAAAAATTCTAGGTAGTTTTCATCATCTCTAAACTCCATGAGTCATGTTTCATTATTTACTTTTCAACTCTGCCTCAGTGTTCATCATCACCTGCAAGGAGGTACACAGCTCTACATTATCTCCTGACTCCTTTCCTGCTTCCTGCATTCCAGTGGGGCTTATATAAGAACAGTTCCAGACCAAAGTATTTTTCTCCTCCATATAATTTGTAGTAGCACGTCCTGTAGGAATCCCAGTTGTGGAGCATAGAAGTGTTTGTACCAGCTGTTTCATGGATGTGGAGTAGAAGACCATCCCTATCTCTAAGAGAGTCCAGCTGTGTACTAATTGTAAAAAAGAAGTAAAACTGACTATGATCCTTTCTCTTCTAGGTGTCCCCTGATGAGCCTTCTGGGAAAGATGCTTTACAGCCTGGGCGTAACCTTGTGGCAGCTGGTTATGCTCTCTATGGGAGTGCCACGATGCTGGTACTGGCTACTACTGCTGGAGGTGTCAACTGTTTTATGCTTGATCCGGTAAGAATATCTTTTTTGGGGGGGTGGAGATGAGGAGCTATCAAGACACTGTCTATAAGAATGATTTGTCCTAAAAGAATCAACCAAAGGAGCAATTTTCAAATCAAGGCTATTGTGGAGAAATGAAATACATTTAATGCCTATCAAAAGTAGCATCAAGTGGTTTTTGCATTCTTCCCGACTGCTGCAGTAGGTAGGTGGTAGGTGTTACATGTGATTCAACAAAGTGAAGACAGCCAAGTCAGTGAAGCACTGCAAAATATGCTGTGTGTCAAATAATGTGATATTTAAAATAAGCTGTTTTCTGCAATGCAGAATGCCGCTTAAGACTTGTCTGTCTCATTTCCTTAATGCTAAGACCTTAATATTGAAGTAAACTAGAGAAGCAGAAATATTTAACCATCTTTTTTGTCTTCAGATCTCATCATGATGTATAAAAGAGTAAGTAAAGCATGTGGATGTGTTTGGCATTCTAGATTGCATTGGCTGCAGGAGTTTTAAAATAAAAGGAGTATTTACCACAACACAAAGAGATTTGCTATAGTGATGCACTTTAATGTAGTCAGTTAACCAGGGTGTGCCACCCGCCTGCACTGAATTTTTGGAACTTGTCATGATCATATAGCAGGAAATAGAACTTGGTGTTCCCTTTTAAGTAATAGATTAAGTATCTACATGTATTTTATCTTTATTCAGAACATAGATTTGAGTGTATGTGCATGCTTGTTTGTTTGTTTTAACACTAACATGGAAATTTACTTCAGTGAGTACTAAATAGCCCAGCCCTTGGTTACAGGGAATAGTCCTCTTGACTCCATGTTTCTGGCTTCCAGTTGGACTAAGCTAAGAGGAACTGGAATTTTTTAATATCTACAGCTATTTGGAGATGTTCAAACTGATGCTTCAACTGACAGTCTCAATTCCTGAACTACTCAGAGCTGTGCTTTTATTATTAGTCTAGCAAAGGAGTAGAGAGCTAAGTAAATTTAGTCAACTGCATTTTTTGGCATAGAATAATTATATGGAAATGGGAATGGTAGTATGAAAAAGCTTCCATGACACCAGGGTTCATACTCTATGGGCTCATCACTTCTCATCTAGACTGAAAATATCCACTTTTTCATAGGTGCCTTACTCAAGGTTGTATTTATTTGAAGAAAGTGGCAACTGTTGTAAATTTCTACTAAACTGTACATAGGATTGTTTTTCTCTTGTCTTGTAAATAAATGCACAATTAAAATTAACAGACTGATATGCTTTCTTACCAGGCAATTGGAGAGTTCATTTTGGTCGATAGAGATGTGAAAATCAAAAAGAAGGGAAATATCTACAGTCTCAATGAGGGCTATGCTAAATATTTTGATCCTGCAGTCACAGACTATCTCAAAAAGAAGAAATTCCCTGAGGTAAAAGATCATATTTCAAAGAAACTTTTTGATGACAAGTAACACTCATAACTTCCAACTTTACAATCAATCACTGTCTCATGTATGAGGTACTGTTCCAGAGCTTGTTTTCCTTTTTCTTACCTATTTACAATGTATCTGTATGTAGGACTTTAATTTCAGATACCAAGTTTAAGACAGAAAGAGGATTCAGAAGATTGTGCTGCTAATTAGAATAGCAGCTGACGTGATCAGACATTTCACCATCCTTCAGTATTGCACTACACCTCTCTTTTTTTTGTGGTCTTCCTTCCTAACTGGGCATAAATAAGAGGGCTGGAGGCCAAAAAAGGCAATTTGTGCGGTCAGGTTGAGAGGAGAACTCTGGTCTGGTGGTGAAGAAATTGCATCTACATGTGAGATAGATTGCTACTTCCTCACTGCAGCTGGAGTCCGTCTCCATAGATGGAGAGCTGTGTGGGGGTGGCAATGGATCGGATCCCAAGGGATAACAAAAGCTGAGTGCTGAGGGGCCTCTCACTTGAAAAGCTCATGTAATTTCAAGGTCTGCTTCATGGTCATGTTTTTTCCTGGTATTAGGAGGCCCAAAGCTCAGAGAGGTGCCCATAAAATCATATCCGTTCTAATGCCTTACTTCTATCATTTCTGAAAGTATTAAGTGAAGTATAAGCATTTACTGTTGTTTACTGTTGGTGTCCAGTCTTGGCTTCCTGGCCTTACTTTGAAGACAGACTGATCTTTATTTTCATTGTAACAGTTTGAAGGAAAGCATCTTGCCATGCTTAATGTGTTATTTATTTGGATATTAAAATATATTTGAAATATTCCACTATATTATTTAAAATTATCAAGACATATTAAAATATACTACTGTTTGGAGTATAATGAGGAACTTATTACAGTAGTCAACTCTTAACTTTTTTGTACCAAAAAAGTTACAGAAGATGACAAAAACGGGTAGAAGAACTAGGAAAGATTGCTTCTTTTGGTTTCTGATTTTTTTTTTTCTGCTACAGTGGGAAAAAAACTACAGCATTTTTTCCTAGCACTTGATCTTTTTGCTGTTAGGAATGCAGAATTTTCCAGGGCCCTGACTAGGAGCTGGGAAATATTTACTACTGTTGGATCTGCCACTAATCTATCCTGTAATCTTCTATCGGTCCTTTTTCTTGGATTTCCCAATTAGAAAATGAGGAGGAAACCAAAACTTTCTCAAACTATTTTGAGTATTATGAATGAATCGCAATATGGTGGAGTTGAGAACCACTAAGACCACTAAGAAACCACTGAGAGAAGAGGGAGAAAAAAACAACAACCCTAACCTGACTTACTCAAAGATTACATTTATTTAAATATCTTTCTATAGGATGGCAGTTCGCCATATGGTGCGAGGTATATAGGATCGATGGTGGCTGATGTGCATCGCACACTGGTGTATGGAGGAATCTTTCTATACCCTGCTAACGCCAAAAGTCCTAAAGGAAAGGTAAACCTGAATGAGCCTAATTATAGAAAACATTATGTTAGATAGATATTTCACTATAACATAGTAATATTTTATATAATGTTGACTCCAGAGCATATTTTTACTCCTTGGTGGCTTGCGTCTCCAGTGTCCAGAGATGGCCACCCATGCACACTGCCACAAATGACAACAACCTGTTGTCAGATGACTGTTTTAAGCTGCTGCTAACCTGTTTCAGCTGTGCTGCTTTCTCTTTATCCCCACACTTTTTCAGATTATGAAATGTGAGCAGGAACACTGGAAGGGATGTCCCCTTTAAGCAGGCTCCTCTGTACCATCCCAGCCCAAACCATACTGTCCCCAACCATATGACATGTTACAAAGCATTGTAAACAACCCACATTTGGCCGAGATTCCTATTGTAAGCCAGTATAGCAGGAACCTAGAGGTAGGGTACTCTATATGAAAAGCTCTGCCAAATAGAAACACATCTGCTTCTTCTACTTGGTAACACTACTGCATCTGGAGAAACTATGCTTGGCTACCTCTGCAGGACCATGGTCACGTAGAAGAAATCACAGCAGTACAGGCTAACAAGGGGACTGTTTATTCAGCAAAGACCTTTCATCTGTTTTGCAATTGTCCATAAATTATTGCTTCAGGTTGTAGATAAGATGCAGTTATTCATTAGAGAAAAGTAATGGCACACTCAAGGCCGGTGTTATTCTTCCCATCCACACAAGCCTGCATGGTCTGCTGCTTTGTTAGTGTCTTACATATGAGCTTTGTCCCTCTAAGAAGAGCACAATGCAAACATGAACTATGGAGAAAGTACTCAAATTGGGCAACTCCAGCATTTACTTCGTTTTTTAAAAGAAAAATCTATGCAATTTTATTCTTGAATCAAAAGTTTACATTAAATGTGAAATATTTAATGTGATGACTGGTTTTAGTCAGTATAGTTTTTAATACTATAATCAGTGTCAAATATATTTATATTTCACGATTCACAGCATTAACTAAACTGAACATTGCCACTTTGTTTTTTGTCTTTTAGCTGAGACTGCTCTACGAATGCAATCCTATGGCTTTTGTTATTGAGAAGGCTGGGGGAATAGCAACAACAGGGCATCAAGCAGTACTGGATATTGTGCCTGAGGATATCCACCAAAGAGTGCCTGTTGTCTTGGGGTCTCCTGATGATGTGAAGGAGTACCTTGAGATTGTCAAAAAGCATTCAGCTAAGTAAAGCTGCGGGGACCATACAGATAGGAAGAAATGCCTTACAGCTGAACCAAAGAATACACTATGCAATACTGCAAGACTGAGCTGTCAGACCTCTATAGCAGGAGAGCAAGTGAGCCATATTTTCATAACATTTTTTTAAAGGGAAGTCTTGTGTAATTTCATTATGCAATGAAAGGCATTAAAAGATTGCATTAAAGGAGGCATTAAAAGTGAAAGCAAGGGGAAAATATGTTTGCTTTTTCATTTATAATTTGTATTTACACAAAAGCCACTGTGCTACAAGAAAATAGCGTGATGCAATCAGGGACTAGCTGCGGACTCAGCTTTCCCTAATGAGCTACAGACTATCACTAAAATACCTGATTCCATCTCTCCTAAAAAATTTTGGTGGGAAGACTCAGCAGCCTTTTACACTGAGTGACCTTTCCTAGACCAGTCTCTCATTCTTATGCAACAAATGTGAGTGCTAATGTAGCTACCTTTACAGATTGTTTCTGGACCCTAGAAGTTACTCACTGCCTTTCAGTCTGGGCCTTTTGTGAAATTTTGAATTGGATAGGAAGAACGCATGGACACTCTGCTATGATGAAGCTGGCCTTCTTTGCCAGAGATTAGTTTGCTTGCCTGATGAAAAAGATGAGTTTCTGTTTTGCTATCAATCAAGGTCATCCTCGACAGATGTTCTTTGTGTTATCTTGGGAGTATGGAGACCTTTCCACAGAAAGGAAAGATTGTGCTACACAAGCAGAAAGAAGTGGTGAAGATTCCCACAAAGCACGCTGACATTTAATATGCTGATTCAGAGCATGCTGCTGGGAACATGACATTAGTGCCTGAGAGCTACAAGGACTGTCCACCTGTCTGGGTACAGTTTATGGCTGTAGTTCACAGGCTTTTTTGCATCAGTCCAAATCTGCCAACCTTTCTCACTGCCCCTTACCTTTGTGAGACTTGAACAAAGAAACATGTGGATTTCACTGTTTAGTAGAATTCAGCTGATCACTTACCCAAGCGCTGCAGCCCACAGTCTGAGTGTTGCTGACTTCAGGTACAATGAGCCATAAACCTGCCTATCGGAGGATTTACTGCTCTGTGTATTTTAGTGCAGATAGCTTGTCTGAGCTTGGTTTTTCACGTAAAACAAGAAATGAGGGTGTGGATGGGAGGGACCTAGAGGCAGTGGCATGAAGGATCTCTGAGGGCTCGCACTCAAAAAATCCTGAAGGCCCTTATTCTGAAATAGACCAAATTTTGGTGTTTTTCAGGCACACTGGCAAACCTTAAATGGTGTATATAGGTGTGTTCTCCAAAGTGATAAGGGAGGAGGATTTTCTGAGAGGGGTCGGAGGGCATACTTTCTGCTGAGAAGGCTATTTCCAATGAGACCCTGTTAATGAAGATATGATTCTTGGGGGCCTGATCCATTATAGGATTTGGACAGTCCTGAAAATCTCCACTCAGCTCCACTCTACTTGTCCTCTAGTTTTTAAGATCATGAAGGCTCTAGTCAGGCCCAGCACAATATCTAGCTCCTCTGTAGGCTGAATCGTGGTCTGGAAAACAAGTCCATTGCTTACATACTTTGCCCGATACGCATCTGCAAAATCAGGCATCCCACAAAGTGCAGTGATAGCTGCCATGCTGTATACTTTCTAATTTCTGTCCCAATTCCCTTCCATGAGAAGATTCACGCCCCCATCTCCCAGGAGGGTGCCCTTACTGCCAGGCTGAGCGCCAGTGTGAAAGGAGAGTGTTTACCAACCACGACCTGTCAGAGCTGTGTCATTACGTGGGAGAGACCTCGGGGTTCGTGTGCTGCAATGGGGGATCCCATGGCCTGGGTTCTTCTTCACAGGCTCTCGCTTGTGTTAGGACCAGAGCTGCTTTCTCTGTCCTGGTGAGCACCCGACCACTGGACACAGTCAAGCCCTCGCTTTCGTAAAGGAAAGAATGTAATCCTCATATCTGCTTTGTCTTTTCATCATGATTTTGAAAGAAAGAGCAAGTCCCTCTCAGTTTTTGACGATAAGTGAAACTGTAAGGAGTGGTCTACCTCGCACACTGAAAGGTGTCCCAGAAGGATCACTGGCATAACCCCTATCCTGAGCAATTCCCTATTTGCTAGCTCTAGCACATGTCCAGTAACGCTTTCAAAGGGTCCAAGCTCACCAATGCAGCTACAGTAGAGTTCATGCTAAGAAGGACTCTAAATCTCTCTGAGGTCCTGGATGTTACTCCAAGAGCAAAGCACATGGCTGAAAGTTAGTTTAGCCATGCCTAACTTATTAGATTTTAAGTATTTAATTCAGTCTGTCTCCAGAGCCTTAGTTGGACACATTTTTTTATTTATTACACAAAGAAGAGCATAGTCAGAGGTCCTCCCAGCTTTTCTGTGGCTTTCATATTTCAATTTTGACTACAGTGCCTCACCAATCTGTTGACACAACCTAACAGCAGACAGAAGGTATCTACAGCAGACACTTCATCTACTGAAAGTATTTCCTTGGCTGTATTCTGCCCTCAACCACCTTGGGAATGCCTGGGCAGCGTACATCTACTTTTAAGACAACACTGGCAGCAGATAAAGGTTATAGAAAGGAAGGCAATGCTGCCTGTGTTTACTAGTTCCATTTTTAGTGTTTTGATTTTGCCTGTAGATTGACATTTTATAGTTAGCATGCTCATATTAGGAGTAGGGTTTTTATCTGTCATGTATACATCACATTTGAAAGTAATCCTTGTTTAATCACTACAGGAAAAATCTTCCAATCAGCTGGTTCTATAATTCCACTTCCAGAGCCAGCTATATCTCTTAAAGTGAGATGGAAAAATTTCAGCTGTCACGGTGTCCATCTTCAGCTCCAATTGCAATATTACCTACTATTCTGCTCAGATGCTGAACTATGGCATTTGGTGAAAGGTCAGCAGCTCTAATTTCAGCCAGTGCCATTCAAACAACACTTAAATCCAGTTAGAAGAGGTGTCACCTTTAAGGCACAGGGCTAGCCTATATGCCAATGGAAATATGAATCACCCCTGAGAGCTCTTATGTAGTCATTATGGTTTACATTAGAAGACAAACTTTCTACAGATCTGTCAAATTAATTTTCTTTAAACCTTTTTTATTGACTGGTACTCAAGGCTTATAAAGAGTCTTCCCACATTTTGAAACAATCTTATTTCCCCACCCTTCTGTCCCCTTCAAATAGTAATAATGTATATAGTTTTAATAGTAGGGGTCTCCAAAACAAACTTTCTGTTACAAGTGGATCTAACTTTGCCTTTTTGACCAGTGTAAAAGATCACTTGGATTCAATAGTAAATAAGTTCTCCATGTGATTTTTTAACAAATGTTTAAAGCCACAGCCTCCCCCGCTTCCTCTCTTATTTGCTAAATTGATTGGGTATCCCAGTGGTATTCTAGTGACGCAGCACAGATTGCACATTAAAAGCATTTTAGCAATGGTTGGGCTGAGAATTGCTACAGTGATGAACTAACATATAGAATGTAATGTACTGTATGTGAGGCCAGGAGAGCTCAGTCTGCACGTATAATGTGAATTCTGTCCCATTCTTGTATTAATAGCTTCACTGTATGCTACCAGAAGTTTTCATACAAAGTCTTTTTAAAGAAAGAAAGTCTCCTAACCTGGCAAAATGTGCTCCAGATTATTCTTCCCATGATAACAATGGCATCAGGTACTTTTAACTAAGTCATGGCAGTGTTAAGAAAGAAAAAAGGAATATTCAAGACCATTTTCTTCTCATACCACTGTCTTAGAGGACAGAATGCAAAATCTGCCTGCTGTGCCAGGCAGTAACTGAGTAACTGTTTGCCAACCTGTCCTCCTCCTTAGAAATGCAACATGAAAAACATCTCAAAGATAAGCACACATGACATAAACAGCACGGAACTATGTCTTTCTACTTCTTGGTAGTGTTAGGGCTGTTAGCCTCTGAGACCTTTTCTTAAGGCTGATTTCAATGTACAAAAACTCTACACTCAAAGACCCTTATGAATCTCTAAGTAATGTACAGCTCATGGGTGAAAAGAGGCTTCTAGAAGAATCCAAATAAACGCTAAAGGTTAGAAAATGAATGTAAAGGAAAATCAGAAATCTTTGCCTATGCTCCAGTTCATTTTAACAAAAACAAAGTTAGATATAAATTTCATTATTGAATTTAGCTTGCTTTCTTCTTGGCATGATTTTAGCCCAGTAACTCGGCTTAAATAAATAATGACAATAAAACTTCTCTGCTTTAATTTCAGATTTTCTTGTTTTATTTGTGGGCTTTCCAGATCTTCAGCTTAAATAGAAGACAGTGCTGCCAAGAGAAGACTGCAACGTGCAATTGTTCTTATTGCCTCATCTGAGTGGGAAGATAATGCTGTAATTAAAATCTGCAATTTCAGTGTTACAGGTCAGATGTACCTAGTTCACTTGCTTACATTCATATCTGCCTTCACATTAGTATCATGGGATCCAGATATGTTGCTCATAAGGGAAATGACAGGAGAATTATATGTAGCATAATTGTAAAATAAGACATACCTGTACTTAGATGTTGCACCACTGTAACAAACTGCCTTTAAATTTCATTTTGTGAGTTATGACACAGACATGCTTAAATCAGATAAGCTTCATTTGTAAGTTATTGAAGAGATAATTACTTAGTAACTAATCAAGCCATAGGTCACTAGTGCTTCTCATTTATACAAGCA
The DNA here is from genome assembly GCF_003343035.1 of Apteryx rowi. NCBI lineage: Eukaryota > Metazoa > Chordata > Aves > Apterygiformes > Apterygidae > Apteryx > Apteryx rowi. The sequence goes on along the minus strand of NW_020451060.1, from coordinate 1,563,508 downwards.
CTATAATATTACAAGTAGCCCAGACTGGGAATGAAAGTCTTTAAAATGTGTTTGAAGCAGACTAACCGGCAACATAAAACACCTTCAATAAATGCATGCCTAGATGCTCAATGAACACCTTTTGTAAACTTATCACACGAAAGATCTCCAGTGTAGACAAGATCTGGCCCCGGCTGAAGCATTTTCCATATGTGAGTTAACCCCCACACAACCCCCACCCCACTCCTGGTTCAGAGACAGGCAGTGATTTAAGCCCGATGCTCAGCTAAAAGCACCCATAACGTGCCCAACCAGCCACCCTGCTGCTTCTATCGATTCCCCTGAGAGGTGCCACGTGCCTTGGAGATCCCTACGCTCAGCACCCAAGGAGGAGGCCAGAAGGGGAAGGATCCACAAGAGACTGAGGGGACTGAGGGCAGGAGCTTCGCCAGCCAGAGCCACAGCGCTGGTGGCAGAAACTGTCTCAAAGCACAATTCCAATATACAATTAGGTGCGCACATCACTAGCTTTGGCACCTGTGGAGGGTGGCTGAGAGGTGGTATTAGCCATCTCGGGTGGCTTTGTGGCATCCCAGGGGAGCAGGGCCAGGCGCAGCTATTCTGGGCACTCAATCACATGGTCTCAGGGACTTTTTAATAAACTCAGACCAGCAACAGAGCCAACAGCTTCTCCTTAAAATAAAAGAGCTATTTGGGAGCACAGTGCGGCAAGGAAGCAACCTGTGTGGGTGAGAAGAGGAGAACTTGGGTACCCAGAGAAAATGTCCGACAAAACCCCCTTCGAAACGGATATGCTGACGCTCACGCGATTTGTTATGGAAAAGGGGCGCCGAATGAAAGGAGCTACGGGGGAGCTGACGCAGCTGCTCAACTCCATGCTGACGGCCATAAAGGCCATTTCCTCCGCAGTCAGGAAGGCAGGCCTTGCCCACATGTGAGTCCTACTTAGAAATATGGGGAGGAGGAGGAGGAGGAGGAGGAGGAGAAGGAGGAGGACGAGCAGATAGGGGAACATTGCTGGCACAGAGAAAAGGGCAGGAATTCAAAAATACATCGCAAGTGTCTTTTTTAAGCCAAGTGACTGTAGGCATGAAGGCAGAGTTATCAAGAGTGGGAAATGGGAGATCTCCTTTTCTGGAGCATTTTAATATTGGGCCCAAGGTGGCCATTTAGACTAATTGCTGTTGTGTAATAGTTTAATCTTCAAAGCTGAGTCAGAACTTCAATGCACTGCTATTCACCTCATTATCCATTGTAAACGCTGATATTGGTATATTTCTAAATCTTTTGTGAATTTACAGAGTATCACATTGTCATATTTTCTTCTAACATGCAAGCATGGTGCCAGAGCTGTGCAAACCAGGGCTCGCCTTATCTTGGAAGTCCAGATCCCTGATGACAGTATGAGTAATGGTGTAAAGCAACAGCCTCATGAGAAATGCCATATGCTTTCCTGAGTACATTCTCCCCCTCCTACCCTGAGTACTGTCAGGGCTACAGAAGGGAAGACTTAAAAGGCCCTATATGAAAAGCAAACACAGTAATTTGACATCTAGCATTTTAGAAAATGCAGTCAAAGAATTGGCCTAGCAAAACCTGGAATGAGTTGAGCCAGTTGGCTCAACTTCACGCAGCCAGTTGGATAAGACATCAATGCAAATTTTTTAATGGTGATCTATCAGGAGCAGCTCAGAGGACTAGACATCACTAATAAAACTGTATATTTAAGATATACATTTTTTGGTTTATGTATTGAAATATATGTTTGTGTATATGCATTTGTATATATATATAAAAACACATATCTGTACACACACACACATATAAGGAGATGGGGACTATATCTGTGTACAGAAGACAATTCATTCCCTTTTTTAGCTATGAAAACACCAAAATGTATGGCGCCTGGGTTTTTTTTGCACTTCTGTTGAATATTTGGTCAAAGACCTCAATGATCAAATTAAATCAGCGCTATCACCCCCATTTTACAGGTGTGGAGCATGATGTGGAGTGAGAACGTGAGACTTGCTCATGTTAAACAAAACAAAACAAAACAAAACAAAGTGGTAGAGCCAGAGGCAGCACCCTCAAGCTCCTATGCCCTGTTAAATTTTATTTCCTCTCCATAGTGCTATAAGGTGAAGCTGCACAGTTTTGTCTTCCAGAGGAAAAGTTGTTTTCATTTCATTTCGACCTTCCAATATACAAAATCTGAATTATTTAATGAGTGGGGAATACTACTGCATTTGATAATAGTGGGATGGCCACCTGGCCTACAAGACACATGGCTACAGGTTCAGTGGAAGAAAGGTCTCTTTTTTTACAAATAAAAGTTTTGGGTGATAACCAAGAAATATCCAAACTGCTCAAATACACAAATGAGTAACTTGCACCATTCAAATTACTGTAGCTAGCCACGATCTTTTGGAAAACCCTGTGGCAGACTTTCAACACTGGTGAGTGGCTTCCATTGGTCTGCATGTGTGCCTCTATCTCCCCACAAACAAGAGCTAGAATCTTATCTTTTGAGAAAAAAAAAGAAGCTAGAGAGCTCTAAACTTGCTAGTCCCTCCAAATCAGAGAATGTGAGGTGACTTCTCAATATTTACAATATCAACATGCATTTTTAATAAATTTGCCATTCAAAAGTAAAGGAGAGCTTTTTCAAAGCTATACATTTAATTTGGGAACCTGCCTGGAAACACAGTGCCTGGAGAATGGGTGCTCAGTGCTCCCTGAAAATCCAGTTCCTTTCATATGTCTCAAACTTGGCATGCCAAAATTAAAGTACACAAAACACCACGTACTTCTGAAAAGCTCAGGAAGCTTTGAGTGAAAAAAAAGATCTTACCCCTTCCTCCCCAACCAACACTATAGATATTAATTAGTTGCCCTCTCCTTTTTTTTTTTTTCCCCCATAATGAATTATGCCAAGTATCTATTCCCTGTTTGATTCCTTACACTTCCAAAAGGCCTGAACCACACACGTTAGGTCAAAACTGAAGTTCTGGAACTGCAAAATATCAGAAATATATATTACTATACATATACGTATATTACTATATTATTAAAACTATGGTTATAAAATGGAAGCATCAGCCCAACACAGTCCAGTGTCATGGCATAAAACAAGAAGACTTTGATTCTGAGATACAGTTTAGAACGGGGAACTTTTCAGAGTGTCTTTCAAGCTCCTGATTTTCAGGCAGCTGGGGACCTACAGGACATGGATTAAAGGGCTATCACAAAGCACTGAACAGCTATATGAGCTGTTCCAGTGGCAGAAAACTAACTACCTCAGCCAACTACTCTTTCTCCTTCCTCAAAGGTGCTGCTGGCTGGACATCCTCTCCCAGGAGCCAGCAGCAGGCGCACGCAGGGCTGCCAGGGAAGGCAGGCACTCGCTTCCGGGGGGAGATCCCAGCTGGACCCAAAGGACCATGGTAGAGCCTAGAAATGATGCCACCACTTTTGTTCCTTCTCATGCCCACTTTTATTTTCTAACAGTGACTACCACCTCCTAATGAACCTTAACAGTTTGAATCCAAAGGTTAGAGGTGTGGAAAGATGCAGGAAGGAACCATCCTGACTTTTTTTTTTTCCCTAAAAACCTCTAATGGATCTCCTCAGTGCTTTGGGTTTCTTAATATTTGTGCTTTTCTCTAGGTTTGGCATCGCTGGCACCATGAACGTGACTGGTGACGAAGTGAAGAAGCTGGATGTGTTATCCAACTCCCTGGTGATCAATATGCTCCAGTCTTCCTACAGCACCTGCATCCTGGTCACGGAGGAGAACAAGGAGGCCATCATCACCCCCAAAGACAAGCGGGTCTGTGCAGCCTCTGTCTTCAGGGGGTTTTCGGCTCAGGCAGCAGCAGGTGGCACTCTCGTTTCAAGCATGAAACCTGGGCCTGGCCCCAAAACCAACTCTTCCTAAGGGCATTCAGCAAATCTGCATGATTATTTCATTGCTTTGGTGATTAACTGCGGTGGAGGCATGAGCTCAATCGCTAAAGGAGCTATTGGGGGGAAAATTATTTTTAAACTTTCTTGAAGGAGTGAGGGAATAATAATTTTGGAGCTTGTAAACACAACTCAGATCCCAGGTTTAAGCGTACTATTACATTCCCTGACCATTAGTGTAGCTGTTTTGGATTATGTTATTATTTAGGCAGGATAAAACAAGATGATGGTCTGGCAGAACTGGGCTTTAAATTGTATGTCCAGAGGAAATGTGTGACTGCTTTGGTGGGTCTTCCCCAGGAGGGGATCCTATTGCACTGAGACAATACTTACACTGGTCTACCCTACCTTTCCCCGAGACCATTTCTCTCTTCCTTCTCACCCTCCTATCTCACATTATAGGCAAATCCTTTGGTTCAGAATAAAAAGTAAGAAAACCCATTTACTAAAGCAAGCCTCTCCCTTCAGAATGACTCCTTTTGCTTTTGAGCTGTTTCTCGTGTTGCTTGGAAGCAGAGGACTGTTCCTCTCTGTCACGTGATTTCGTACCGTCTGAGTGGGAACAGGTCCTTTCCTATTTCGGTGGCTGGCCCAGTAGGAAAAAGGGCAGCACGCTGCTGGGCCAGCTGGGCCAAAAGAGCAGCCTTCCTGGAGGAGCTCCAAGTGCACTCGGAAAGCTGAGCGCAGGCCTAAAAACATGGAGTTTACCAAGTAAAGGGAAATAATACTGCAAGTCAACATATCATTTAATGCTTCCCTTGCTACTTCTGTTTTAGGGGAAATACGTGGTATGCTTTGATCCCCTCGATGGCTCCTCCAATATAGATTGCTTGGCACCGATAGGAACAATATTTGCTATCTACAAAAAGGTAAGAGGATGAACAAAGTGCACACAGCACGATTCACTCAGTGAAAACAAAATGTCCTGGGTATATTAGCTTGCCTAGTTTCATTCCTAGGCCCTTAACATTAAGCACCTTTGGGCTCAACGGAGCTTTAGAAAGCGCAGACGAGACAGCACTTGTGATTCACTTGTGCTAAAGAGCTTCCTGAATTCCTAGGAAGGGGACACAGCCCCAGGAAATTGCTGGCACTTCCTTCCTTGAGACACACAGGCACTTCAATAACCCCCTCTCACCTTTGGGCAGCTGGTTAGCTGCTTCAGACACGTTTTACTCACTACAGAAGAGCTGAGGGATGTTGTGGCATGGAGCCAAACCTGTTGGGTGACCTAGAGCTCTGGTTTCCACCACGCTACCAATTACATTATTTGTCTTCCTTGATACTGAGGAGGRCTGAGGCTGAAGCTCACTGCCCAGACCACATTACAGCTACCAGAGCAGTGGCCTACCCATGCACATTTATGCACATGGCAACGGTGGAGGCCACCTAAGGATGGGGAGAAGTGGTCACAGCCGCCAGAGCCCTGCTGGCATCGCTGCTCTGTGGCCAATTAACAATTGTTAATAGTTAAGAGTCATGCCAAATCTTGTGATATGACTGCTAATCTTCCAGCAGTTGGTGTTTTTCCCAAAGCCTGTGTTTACAGTCATATGACTGTGGGAGACCCTCTGTTTTTTGGGGTTTTTTTTGTAGTAACTTTTATAGCCCTCGTGACTGCAAATAAAGGCTTGCAAACTCAAACGCTGCTTCTCAAAGCATGAGGATATCTTTTCAAGGTCCTCTCAGGGCTACAAAGATGATTAGGGGACTGGAGCATCTCTCTTATGAGGAAAGGCTGAGAGAGCTGGGCCTGTTTAGCCTGGAGAAGAGAAGGCTGAGAGGAGACCTTATCAATGTGTACAAGTATCTGAAGGGAGGGTGTCGAGAGGATGGAGCCAGACTCTTTTCAGTGGTGCCCAGCGACAGGACACGAGGCAACGGGCACAAACTGAAACACAGAAAGTTCCATCTAAACATGAGGAAAAACTTCTTCACTGTGAGGGTGACAGAGCACTGGAACAGGTTGCCCAGAGAGGTGGTGGAGTCTCCTTCTCTGGAGATATTCAAAACCCGCCTGGACGCGATCCTGTGCAACGTGCTCTAGGTGACCCTGCTTGAGCAGGGGGGTTGGACTAGATGATCTCCAGAGGTCCCTTCCAACCTCAGCCATTCTGTGATTCTGTGACTCTCTCATCTTTTAACTCATCACTTCCGAGCCAATCATGATTTTTTTACATTTAAGGTAGGTGATATTCCAATCATCACCAATGAGAACAAGTCTATTAGTAAACCAGGTGGAGTCATGGCTCAAGCTGAGCAGGGTGATGGCACAAACCCAGTGACTGCCCGCAATATTAATTTTTAGCATGAGCCCCTGTCACAGGATCACCCAGGCAGGCCAGCTCTCTGCAAGACACTGCCTTGGTATGGCTCATGGGAAGAGCAGATCTTCTGCCTTGGTTTCTGCAGAGAAGAGAGCAGAGCTGCAGGCTGTGCCACATGCCCGCATAGCCAGAAATGGGGCCCTCACCCCTTTACCCCTAAAAATGTAGCCTGAAAGACTACCCACCTTCCTACATTTAAAATAAGTATAGCAGACAACACAGCTATTGCCTAAAGACAGTAAGTGTGTTGCATATTGAACAGCAGCTTTTTGTCTGGAAGGAGAAGTGTTGTGTTTAGTTTCCTCCATTTAACTCCAGAGGCAAGTGGTCAGTGTGATTCATGTAACTTTGCACACTGAAATACAGATTAGACTTCTCTATAATCTTTAACTCACTTGTTAATTCATGCAAAGGCTATGGATTTCCTAGTCTTCGCTAGGATTTTGCTTCAGAATAATAACATTTCCCAAATAATTCATGTTGTTTCCAAACACTGAAGTTTTCCATTCATTTTCTAAATTTTCCATAATTGCTGTTCTAATATATGTTAATATATTCATTGTAAACACTGTTTCTAAGTTGTTGTTTTTCATGTGGGTGGATATACTTCAGTTCTACATAAAGAGGTATTTACATTGCTTAGTACAAATCCTTCATACCCAAACGAAAACAGTGCCACTAGGGTGAAGCACAATTTTTTAATTACAAGAATAACTTATCAATTTCCCCTTTAAAGACAGAAGCAATGTTGCATTCACAGACTTTCACCTGGATAATTCTTTTCATTAAAATGCTAATTCCATTCATTAAAATGCTAATTCCAAAGTATATGTTAATATGCCTTCCTCTCACACAAGATATTTCACAGCAAAACCATTAACTTCTAACTTCAAGCCCTTAAAATAAATAAATAATAATAGGACCTTTAATAATTGCTGCTGTAGGGTAGTGTGAAAGGAATAAAAGTGACATATTTATCCTAGTGGATGAAAATGCTTTAAGAAGGAAAATATAAATGTATTTCAAGCCATTTAAATGGCAAGAACATTGTTTTGGAAAAGCTAGAACAAGTCTACTTCCAAAGGATCATTCTCAACACCTGTCTGATATTTGGTACCTTCCAATTCTTGGATGTTTGCCTGGCTGATTTTCTCACGATGCCAGTGCCTTAACTTCATTCCCAAAGGCACACATTCTAGAACTGAAATATTGACTTTGTTTTAGGAAGAAAAAAGTCAGCACTTTTCTATGAAGGCCAGACTCTGTCAATACATTTCAAAACTTAATATAGTTCTCTATTGCTGTTCCTGATCTCAGCCAGGACCACCACCACAGCCTCGGGTATCATCACCTCCTGCCAGAAGACCCCTATATCAGTTTCTTAGGAGAACCACCAGGAGATAAATGCCATCTTAGGTTTATTTCATTTTCCACCTGCCTTTTTCCTCCTGAAGAATGGGCAGGATTGTTACAAAGCCTGTGGGTCCGTACAGTGGGGCTAAGAAGGAGATCTGCTGATGTTGGTGCGAGGTGGGTCCTCAGCACCTTGACAGTCGCTGCCTGGTGGGATGCTCTCAATTGGAGGAGTGTCAGGCCTGTGGGGATAAGTATTTTTTTGCCTGGATTCTTCCCCATTCTTCACCCTGCTGAGCTGAATCTACAATGCACAATTCACGCTCCATCTAAGTGCTATGTCTGCTGCTTTGCTTTATTTCTTTATTTTTAACTTTGCCCAGATCCCCAGATGTATTTTCTGCTTCCCCTCCCATCATTGCCATAAGGAATATCATGTTGTCCAACAGAGGAAGTATAAAGAATCAGAAAATGAAACACAAGATATGAATGGAGACTTGGAAACCAAGACCTTCCAGAGCTACTCCCAGTGCTAAGAAGTCCCACATGTGATGTAGGCAAATCATACATGCAAAAATTTTAAAACTCAGGTATTACCTGAGGGTACCAGACTCCATGGACCTTATTTCACCTGCTTCCCAGCCACAAAGTGCTGAAGTGACTTTGTCAGAGCTTAAACCTTCAATCTGCACAGTCCTTATATTTCAAAGACTATTTCAAAGATTTGCATAAAGAGATTTCACTACCTCCTTCTCCCAGCCAACATGCAACAGAAAGGAAATTCCATCTGTACACCAGAAAGAAGTGAAAATATTCAGCAGCTATCTGAGTCTACTGTCCAGCTTAATGCTCTGGTTCATTTTGTATTACACAGCACTTGGCAGGACATAACTACTGCAGTGCTAACAATGAAATATCAGCTGATCTTTAGCTTTTTTACACTCCAACAAGCTCTGCAAAAATTTGTTTGAGGCTGAACTTTTTACCTTCCATTTGGAAGGTGGATCTTGGAAACACAGTTGCAGCTAAGGACTGAAAACCAAGTGAATTCTGGCCAAATGTCCCTCTTCCAAGGGAGAAGTTCCTTTGTTTTCTCAGAATAGTTGATAAGCCTATGATTTCTCAGCCATATAAACAAAGAGAGAAAAAGCATTCAAATGGTAGAGCTGAAAAGCTTATCTCAGAAAAATGTGTTTTAGAACAACATCGGATGTAAGCTCTAGCTACATATACTGTATATAAACACTATGTCCTATAAAACAAACCCCTCTGTTGTAATTATACAAAATTAAAGCAGCATTTTTTTAATCAGAAAAACATACAAAAAGCTAGAAAATTTGAAATATGTTTGCAATTAGTGGTGTAAATGTATGCTTAATTCTGCATTTAATATTGCAAATAAGAGTCTACTATAGACAATGTTGATTTTGATGTTGAGATGCATATGCCATGGGGATGCATTTTTAAAAGAAAAGATACTATGCAAGGTATAATAGCTGGTTTTGAAAAAGATTGTTTAGCAGAGAACTGATAGTCAATATTCAAACTTCTGGTATATACAAATGGGTGCTTTAAATAGGCTGCCTTCATTACGTGCACTACAACCTTTCTGAATAAGCAGCTTGGCATAGAGGGGACTACATACCAGGCGTATTTGCACTTGCTGTATTTCAGTCTCCATGGCAGGCTGAAAGAAATGGATTTCCTCCACAGAAAAATTTGGCAAAATAATGAGGGTGGGAGGAAGCTTTGAGCAAAATACAGGAGAAAAAAAACCCTCTAAAACCTAAAGCAACAAATGCTTTCAATCATAATCTTTCAGCTGAAGGTGAAAACATTTTGATGTGGAACTACTGCCCACACATGTCATGAAAGATGTAGTTTTGGTGTCCCATGCCTCTGCTTTTCTCTAGGAGCTGGCATACAATGATGAACCTGATCCCAATACCCCTGGCCTTTCACCTTGCCGGGGCCCTGATGGGTGCCCTGGGACCTCCGTGTCCCCGGGGCACAGCAAGGAATTTGTTGATTTGTTTCAGGGTTTTTATCTTCCTGTGGAAAAATTCCATGGAAAGTATTCTTGATTTTTAAAAGAATTTACTCAATCTTAATCAAATATTTGATTTCCTACATAAAACACTCTCTAGTGATTTTGGTTTTGTTTTAAACCAGATACTTTGGGATAGACCTGAGATTTCTACCCAGCTGCTACTCAATCTAATTAAGTCCATGCATCACTGAGAAATTATCTGAGCTTGAAATACTTAAATGCTAAACCAGTGCATTGAGACAGAGACTGAAGGGCTTCTCATTTTAATTCCGAATAAACCTGCATCAGAAAACGTGCAGAAAATCCACCATAACTGACAATTTTTTTTAGATTAATTATTAGACATTAATATCAATCATTCACTACCCATTTTGTAGTTGACTTAAGGAAGGGGGAAAAAAAAAAAAAAAGAGTTTAAACAACTTGCTCAGGAAGTGCAGGCTGGAGTCCGTATTCCCAAGTACTCTAGGCTCTTCTTTCTCATCCCACCAGTCAACGCCTCTTGTGGCTGAGGCACATTTGAGAGCTGGCTGGAAATATTTTTATATTAATATGTAAGGTCTGCTTAGGCTAGTCTTGTTCAGTGGTAACTAGAGTATCAAATGGGAATGAGTGTTGGAAATTGATACCAAATTAAAAAACTTAAGTAAAATGATATGCAGAAGTTATGTATGAACTTATATATGCATAGCTATGCACACACACATTATATACCCAGAAACATATATCATATATGTGCACACATTTATCACACCTCAGCCACCAGCAGAGACCTACGCAGTTTTCATTCCATCATGCTGCCTCATCTACCCTTTTACTCTCACTGGAAGCAATCTGTCTGTAAGGCATGAAATGCTGATTACTACGTTCCCCCCCACAGTCATCCCTGTAAAGGGTATCCGTAAGATAGCTCATGTTTAAATTTACAGAAAAGTTAATACTTGTTTTCTGTCTCAGATTTCTGATTGTCTTGAATCAATATGCTAAGCGATAATGCTAAGGTATCAGCTTTGTTGCATGTATCGAATTGACCGCATGACTCGTATAAAATAAACTCCCACTGTCCTGTCCCAGCGCGCATATGCTTGTACCAAACCTGTCCTGAACTAGCGGGAACCACCTCTATTTTGATGGTTTCAAAGACCTAGGCTGACATAAGAAGGAAATCTGCTCCAAATATCTATTACTGAAATGCAGTCTTTCCTCAGGAAACAAACGAGGAGCCCTCTGAAAAAGATGCTTTGCAGTGCGGACGCAATATTGTTGCTGCAGGATATGCCCTGTATGGCAGTGCTACCCTGGTTGCCCTCTCCACTGGGCAAGGAGTGGACTGCTTCATGCTCGATCCGGTACAATCACGGTGTTAATAACATTGCTATTACCTGTTAGAATTTACCTACCTGGGTCTACTCTTTTTTGTTGCTCCTTGTCTCTGAATTTGAGACGATCTGTGCCGTTTTCCTCTCACCCACCTCTTGTAGCAGCCCACCTGCATCTTACCTAGTACTCAATAATATATGTGCATGTTGGTTGCAATACTTCTGGTTTTTGTTTTTGTTTTCTATTCAGTGAACAAGAGTAAGTTAAACAGCATTTGACACCCCGTTAATTCAAACCAGACTGTTGGTTTGCACGTGGAAACGCTTAAGAAAAATTTAGTCTGAACAGCGTCTTTTCTTCTGCTTAAAGGACTCCTGCTTTTTTGGTTTTGCTTTTTCTGTTTGTAAAAGAACCTCAACTTGTTCAGTGTGCAGACTGGGGCGAGGCCCATTGGTTGATACAGTTCATGCATGGACGTGTCCGATTTCGTGAGTGCAATTTAGTTTTATGGCTATGTGCTTTAACCTACATACTCAATTTGCAAAAGCAGAATTGTGCCCATACAATCAGACATACGTTGTCCCTCAACACCCAACCCAGTAACCCCACAAGAGTTATTGAGTGAATGGGAGGAGACTGCTCCTATGAGAGACCAGCATTAGATTTAGGCAATAATATAGAAATTCTATTTATTCAAAGGATGGATTGTTTTCGAAACTCCACCTTCACTTTATCAGTAAGCTCAGTAAAGGGATTGTCCTCTCAAAGGTGGAAGTTCTGTTCAAACTCTGGATGGCAACTTCTGGGGGCAGCTGGCCACTTTAGTCACTTTAAGACATAGGCAAGATTTCAAAAATCACAAGGCAGTATAATGTATTAATTTATAACCTCATGATTTGTGGACACGAAGAGTATAGAAAACATAATCTATCAGCTTTTGAGGTTGACTGATCCACATTCAATATGCTAACAATTACAGTTGAACTGCTTTTTGTTTATACTACCACCATGGCAAGCTTTCCTGAACTTAATACTGATTCTGCGGTTTTTGATCTGTTTGAAATACTGTGAAGTTATATACAAGACTAGCGCTGAGCAGACCAAGCTGTGCTAGCGTTTCTGCAATCTCTAGCGTGGCAACTGCTATGGAAAGTTAACAAAATGCTCTGCTGCTTGCTCATACCTGGTCTCTGCCGTTCTTCTGTAGGCTCTTGGGGAATTTATTTTGGTGGATAAAGATGTCAAAATCAAGAAGAAAGGGAAGATCTACAGTCTCAACGAAGGTTATGCCAAGTATTTTGACCCTGCAATGACAGAATATTTACAAAAGAAGAAATTCCCTGAGGTAAGGAAATAGTTGGTCTGTACCCAATTCACCATGCACTGGTGAATGCTCCTTCCATGCAGTCTGGACCGAAGGGAGCCCTTGTGACTGTCTTGCTGAATTCAGCCCCCACAACCCTTTGATACCATCTAGTTCATTTTGGCTCCATAGCTAATGCGTTAGTTTCCAGTGCCCTGAGATGTTTTACAGCTTAGACTTTGGCAAATAAATTCATAGCTAGTCTATCATAATGCAGAGGAAGAGCTGCTGTACATGAAGAATGAGGCTTTTCAACAAACCTCTGAAACTGTGCCAGCAAAATGTGCACATTTGAATATGCAACTCAGTCATGTGTGCAGCTGCGCATTTGGGGCTAGGTCCCATTTACTGCCCCGAAGGTGTTTGCAGGGATCTGGGAAGAATAACCTTTCTCTTCCTGTACACTTTTACATCTGAGAAATGTAGTATAACCCTTGTACTGCCTACTTGCCTCTTACAGAGCACAAAACAACCCACAGGTTAATAAAAGGGAGTGGGAGGCACAATTTCACCATTCCTATTGCTAAGAAAATTATATCACACCCTGCAAGGGGACAAAGCTGAAAATTTTCTGTCTGATGAACATCGCCATGGGGACGTGCATCTCTGTACTGCCTCTGGGCAGTGCTACAAGGACACAACACAAGCTTTCAATGGAAACCTGGAAACTCTCTGGAAAGTGTGACTGTGTGTGACCAGTAAGACACAGAAAAACAAGGTGAAATGTAACCCCTCAAGCCTGAATTTAGCCAGGAAGCTGGTTTTAATCCTCTTCCTGCTAAAATAAAAAAAGCCATAGAATTATTTTTAAGCTATTAGTTGTTAAGACTTCTTATATTGGGCACATATAAAAGCTGATGCATCCAGGAGAAAACTTCAGGGTGCTATACAAGGAAAAGGCAATGAATAAGAGTTTAAGCCATATTTGTGGTAAAAATTCCTTCTGAGCTGTAAACCTGATCTTACTGCACTGACTAGAGCTGCAGTGCTGGTGTCTGGGCAAAGGCTCTCATGCATGTTACTCTAGATCATCTCTATAGAGCGTGTCACCTCACAGCATTTTATATATTTTCAGTGAGCTACTTTGAAACTCCAAAAGGAGCTTTCAGCCAAACTGAGAGAGACGTGGAAGCCCCTGCACAGCTTTCCTGCCTCCCCAAAACTAACCCAACTGGGAAACAGCTTCTGGGCTTCTTGTGCTGTCCATAGTATGCTGAGCTATATATTTAGTACTATGCACTGAAACTGGATTTATTTACTTGTGTTTTTACAAACCACCCATATGGTGTTTTAAAAAAACTAAATAAATAAACAACAGGAAAAGGTTAAACAGAGATTTCAAACTCTTAGGAGAAAGACCAGACAGACAGCAATGTATCACCACAGGCTCTGCAAGGACAGCTCTGTCATGTGATTCACTAAATCCTTAGGTCAGGACACACAGGAAGAACCTCATTTACAAACACTATTTAATCTCAAACTTATGCTTCATTTGGGAAAAGCATTGTTACTCTGACTATTCTAGTTGGCAGAAGATGTTTTTGTCACTTTAAAGCAAGCAACACACTAATGCACTGGTTAGCCAGGGCCAGGCCAGACGAGGCACTAATTTCAGTTATTTGTTACTTTCTCAATACTTTTTTTTCTTCCTTGATCCTACCTGTATTCACCCTGTCCCCTAGTTCTTGGTCAACATGCTGCTCAGATGGCTCTCTAGCATTGCTGCAGGAAGATGAAAAGTAAAAATAGAGCAGAAAAACAAAGTATGATGATGCCCATAACATATTCCTTGTTCTGTATCACTGTCCTTGACCACCAAACATAACAGATTAACCTTTTGTGTAGATTTTTCCTTGCTATCTAATGACAGTGTCCTGGATCAGACATTTTGGACTACAGAGTCACACTGACCCTCAAAACTTCTTGTGGACTGCCATTCACCTAAGGCATCAAACTTGAATTAAAAGCACTAGAAAGAGGACACTGTTTTGCAGATCAACTATAAGCCTCTTACCATTGCCATGTGGATTGCAGAGGAGACTACTTGTTTAGATGCAACCATTTCTTCTGTAAAGAGAGTCCAAAGCAAAGCTACTTTTTGTTAAGCGACGCAGAACCTCCTGCTGCTTCACCAGCTTGAAGAACAAGCTGCTGTTTGCAAGGCTACCTGTCATGCAACCTGCCTTCTCCAGCATGGTCTGTGTAACAGGCACTGCTGACACAAAAACTGTGCCTGCACAAACTTCCCTGTAACCCCTTTCAAAGTGACGACTTCTTCCAGTAATGTGTGCAGGGCCCTAATCTCCAGCTGGCACTGGTTCATCCATGGTAGAACAAACAAACGTACCTCGGGCATGATCATACTTTGCTATTCCACTTCATTTTAACTTAGTTTTCTATGGCCACAAGAAAGAGTCTCATGGCAGCACGTTGATTGAGAGCCATGCAGTGGAGACCCCCTGGTTAAGGACCTGTTGTAGCAATGCCACAGGAATAGCACCTGGATGCACAGCAGGAAGCCTTCTCCTGCCAGCCTAGCTATGCCTGAGTGACATGAAAAAGCTAAGAAAAGCACTGTGCTTTTGTCACTGTAACTGTACATACTGAAGATGGGATGCAGGGAGTTGGTGTTGTAGTCTGTAGGAAAGGGATTTTTTCCCCCTACTCTCCTAGTTGTCATAGTAATGCAAGAGAAACCTGGTCTTGTTCTCCTGTAGAGGAATATAGCTGTCATACAAAGTAGTAGAAGAGGTGAGAAAGAGGCTTTCATCATACCATGAAGAAAAAAAATTAATAATAATTTAAAAAAAAATCACAGGACCTATGTGTTATGAGCCACTTTCATTCCTTTAGATTAAGCAAAGAAGAGCAGCACAAAGAGTAAAACTAAGAGCAACCACAAGTTTACTCAAATAATATGGATACTGACCAAGGGAACATCAAGGTTCTCCAGCTCTTTCATTAGCATTAGCTGAACCAGTGTGAAGTGCTTACTGGGCAAACACAGTTTTGCATTAGAGAGAACTGGGGATGAATTTCCCTAGCATTCATGCCCTGTTATTTTGCTTGAGAAGAAAGCCTGGGCAACATGTCAGCAAGCTTGAAACACCTATTAACTTTCTCATCTGTAAGAAAAATATACAAGTGGCTATACTGGAAAAACAAGAAGTTTCTAAAGGGACCAAACTAAGGACTATTTATTCCTCCTGTGCAAGTAGCTGGACGCTAAGGCAAATGAAAAAATTGACTTCAATCTGCAGTTCAAGTGATCACTGTACCCAAATGGAGCACTTTCTGGTCTGTGTTTTTCTCAGCACAGTCTCAGCACTATGCTGAGCAGGTGAATTTCTTAAGAGACTAAAACTAAAGAAACTAAAATTCTCTACAACCTTTCACTGAGTTGACGTAACACTGCTTGAATGCACATAAGCTGCATAAATGACCTGCACGCAAATAGGAAGCCCAGCACATCCCAAATGCATTTAATTTGTACATAGGCGGCTCAGCTGGGCAGCTCGAGCTTGGCAAGTTTTACACTTGTGGAGCACAGTCTTTTTTGATAGGGTCATAAATGCAATCCTTAGCAGCCTGTGCCATGGCCTACTTGTTGTCAATATTCAAGTTCAACAAACTTTTCTCAAGACTTACTTCATCACCTTCTGAAACCATAAAAGAGAGCTCTTCCTTTTACTGTATTTTTAAAAGTAATTTTAGATTATAATCATATTTTTCCCTGAAAATTATCTTTTCTAATACTGCAAACTTCCCTCTGGCCCCTCCTTAAGGTGTTTTTTTCTAACCTCAGATTTTACAGCTGCAAGGTCACAGGTGCAAACAGCTGTGAGATGGAGGAGCTATCATTTGACATCTAAATATGTGATTATTTGAGGGTAAGCTATGGGAATTAAGGAATCAAATACTTGAAAGTATTGTTCAGCTGTATCTGGAAAAAATATGACCAACAGCCAGGAAGAAACAAGACAAAGAAAAATAAAAGCTCCAGGCCATGTCTTATCCATCAAGCCTTTTTACTGTTTTCCTCTGAATTTTCAACAGTTCTTCTAATCTGTACAAGAAGAAAGCAGCTTGGGAAATAGCACAAGTGCAGCTGAACAAGGATTACATAGGCCAGAACAGTTCCCTATTCCAATTTTACTACCAGCTGTAACAAATATCACAAGCCTCATATTTAGTGGTTTTCTCGGGACTCCAGTTCCTATAGTGTTGTATTGTGTCATGTTGCTTAATTACACAAGAATCTGTTCCCATTTCAAAAGAGAGTAAACATCAAAACTTCATAGTTGCATAGAACAGTTTGAAAAAGCGATTTCAAAATAGTAGGCCATTTTTTTTCTTTATCTATTTTCTCCCCCTCCTGCCTGCATATTTGTTTTTTTGCCCAACTAATCTCACGATTTTGTTGGGGGCCTAACTCGTGATGCCCTCATTCACTGAGCTGGCATTGCTGCACAAGTTCTCTCTACGGATTTCTCCAAAACTGGTATCAGCACAAGGCAAGGCCTGTGGAGAGCAGCAAGACCTGTTATTAGACAACTGATCCAGATGGAAAAAAGCATGCAGAAGCCCTCTTCAAAGTTTTAGCATTGCACTACACAAATATATAGAGTATTAAATGTACATGAAACTCCAGCATTTGGTAATTTTCTGGAAAAGGCCAGGATTCCTCCTTTGCTTCATTGAAGAGGGACTGAAAGATGCCAAAAGACCCAAAAGACTTTTTGGCATACTAGCTTTCAAAAAGCTTTCCTTCAGTTTACAGCTTTATTGTGTATTTCCTCTTCATAAAAGTCCCTCATGCGATGTTTTTCTCCTATTAGAGCTTATTTGGTGTATATTACTTCTACTTTTTCAAGTCACCTTGCTCATCTTCTGTATTTTCCACCTTACCATTTTTATCATCAGTAACCCTGAGACTGGTGTGAATGTTTTCTTGACTGCTCTCCCTAAAATGACATCTCCTTCAAAAACATTAATTTCTAAGCTGAGAGCGAGAAAAACTACATTCGCAAAGAGATTCTTATCTCCCAAACTGAGTTCCAAAATGAATGCTCTGACCAGTTTCACAACTTGGCAGGTAAGCGAGAAGGAAAACAGCCACAGTCCTCTGGGAACTGTCTGGACTTGTACCAAAGAGTGACATTTTCCCCTTGCCCCATGACTTAGGAGCCAGCAAAGGATCAGCAGTTGGCTGCATGCCTTACTCCGATCACGGGAAGAGGTTTTTTTGCTCACTGTTTTCAGCCCTTGCTCGTTCACAGACTGGGGGCTGACACCATACTGTTGTGCACTCAAATTAGCATGTGCAGCTCTTTAAAGTGCTCCTTTTAGAATCTCACAGATAGTCACTATGTTTTAGAAAAAGCTAAATTTTAGGCTGGTTTAGGCATTTACAGTGTCCCATAAGCAGCAGTGGATTTAAGCAACTTTGATGCCTGGTTGATAACAAAATGACATTTATTGTGTTACCAGCTGCCCAGTCTGGTAGATACAAAGCTTTACCTTATGTTTTTCAGGATGGCAGTTCCCCATATGGTGCCAGGTACGTGGGCTCCATGGTAGCTGATGTTCACCGTACATTGATGTATGGTGGGATCTTCATGTACCCAGCAAATCAGAAGAGTCCTAAAGGAAAGGTAAATCATTTGACTTCTTCCATAGTGAACTTAGTTGACCTAATGCCTATGTTTTTCCAGGAAATATAAAGGAAAAGTTCAAATATCTAGACAGATAATTTTCCATTCCTGGAGAAAATTTTTCATGGATATGATGGTCAGCAGTCCAATTTACAATACCTCTGAAGGCAAGAAATCTTATGTGTTTTTATTTTACAAATCGATCAAATGTAATTCACTGAAACCAAGGTCTTGATATATTTATCTAAATAGAAACTTTTTCATGCCACAGAAGCCATTTGAGACACCTACACACAGCTAGCAGATATAACACTGAACTGAGGGAGACCTGTGCCCTTTGGACTGGCAGCTGGAGTCCAGGTGGGATGCTCAAAACCCCAGACAGGGTCTTGTCCAGTGTTTGGACAACTGAGTCTGCCTACCTTCCATTTCTAATGAACACTGAGCTTATTGTCACCAGCCCTGAAAACACAGGCTTCTGCTAACTGGGCTAAAGATCTCTGTCAGTGGAGTTTTATGCATGCTGAGACTGGTGTTCTGGGAAGCTGGTTATGCTTTCCCATGTGGAGACCTGTACAAAATACCGTACGACTTAATGAAGCGCAATGCCAAACAGCGACTCCCTGAACATGCTGGGCCATGGATGACAGTCAACCTCAGTTTTTCTCCTGGGACATCAGGCACTCTTGTTATCAAACTTCTAAATGAAAATGTTTTAAAAGAGATCTGATTATACTGGTGGACCACCAGTAACCCGCAGATCATACTTCGGAAGCAACTGGTTCAGTGTGTTACAGATTGGTCAAGCTGTGCTGACTCCAACACCTTCTTCTGGTCAATACCATACCTGAAAACTCCTATTTAAATGTTTTTATATCCTTGGCTGGTATATGCAGGAGTTTGCCCTCATAAATCTACTTGCCCCATCTCCTGTGGTTGTATCAGAACATACTGATTTGCACAGTTCTTTAGGAGGAGAGGAGTATTGGTTCATCCAGGTGAGCACGTATTTATCATTTGAAGAACAGCAGATCCAGGAGATGCAGGAAATAAGGAGAACAGGAGAAGAACTGTGTTCAGAATACCCCAAAAGTGTTGTCTATATGTTTGTACAGACAAATTTGGTTTAAATATTTGATATATCATCCCAGCAAAAAAAAGTAAAAAAAAAAAAAAAATTAAATGGTGGGTATCTGTATCAGAAAATAGTGGGCATCTGTATCAGAACAAGAGACAGCAGGAATTTACTGCGTGTGACAGAAGTGGACTTGCTGACTGCCCTCTTCAGGCTAAACTCTCTTTGTCTGGAAATCTATATTTAATCATTGTCAAGAGCAACAGATGAGAAACAGGAGAAAAGAACAAATGTACAAAGTACAAATATTTTTATAGCAATCAAGATTTCCACATGCATTAGCTTATATTGGCTATTAGATGTGCATTGCACTGCCATAGGAGAGATAAATGAAAGAAGCAGAACTCTACCATCATTACAAATAAAACCTCTCCTTCCTTCTCAGAGTCCAGGTGCAAGTGAAGATAATGTACTTAACCTCTCAAAAGAGCTAAGTGGATACACTGCTTTTTCGAGGAGCCCACAAAAAATTCTGTCTGGAGCAAAGAGGACCATGCTGTGTTTTGAGACTGATTCAAAAGCAGAAACAGGGATTTTCTACTGTTTACAGGAAAACATATGGAGTGGTTAATGGATTTCTGAAGCAAAGGATCAACAACCCAGTTCCCATCTTGCGTTGTCTGCAGCATATAGGAGTGCTGTATTGATATCATTTCACACAAACTTCTTTTTGGAAAGATAATGCTTTGTGGCTGGCACCCTGATCATTCCCCTGAAAGACAGTCTGTGCACTTAGATAGGAACTGAGAGGAAGCAAATGGGACTGGATTTGATCCAGAAGTTTCAGAGCAAATGTAAACAATATGCATGCAGTCCCTAGCCTATAGATTGCTTCCCATAAATTAAAGAAAGTGAACGTAAAATGATGAGTCAATCTTTTTGCTTCACTACACAGAAATAAGCAATGCAGAACCAGCCAACCTATAGATGCTCTCTTCAAACTGTAAATGCTAAGTAATATTTTTATGAACAGTTCTCTGCTACGTCAGAAATGTTAAGCCCACTGAAAGGCAGGAGGTTCCAGTCCTAAGTGAGATTTCATTGCTACTGGCAGGAAAACCATGCTTTCCTTAAGCCACGTAGTCACAGTGAAGTGACAAGAAACTCAGCACGTGGCTCCCAGTGATACCACCATGGCTTTCTGGCTCGTGGCTGTTCAGAAGTTGGCCATGCTCTAAGGAGAGTCAGCAAAGCTGTCGGTTCCACATTGTCTGTCACATGGACTCCTCTACCAGAAATAGCATTTCCGCATGCTTCAAGGACCAGAATGAAGGCAGTCTGTGCTGCTTAAGTTTGTGATATATCACAGTTTTATTACAAACAGGGTGACAGAGGAATGACAGGTAGTAAAGCCCTCTGTGTGGTCCATCTGCTTGTCCCTGTATATGGTTGTTCTGTCATGCTTCCTGTTCCCCCAGAAAACTTTCTGGCTTTTGCACAAATGAAAAGCCTCTCCATGATTTGTACTACCATTGCTGTACATCAGCACCTCATAAAACGCAAGTGAAACATTCAGCTAAATCTACAGAAATAATGTCTGTTAAAAAACAACCAGTTACCCTCTGCACCCTTTCAAACTTGGAAGCTTTTGGCATATGTCCTAAATAAGTTTGCATTCAACTGGAGCACAGGCATAACAGAAGCTAATGTTTTTAATGATGTGAACAGATATCAGGGTCCAACTGCCTTCATACTCAAAGTGAAAATTTGCTTTCAATAATTACTGAAGTTATTTTTTAAAACAGAGTTGCTGTCTGCATGAATGCAGGCCACAAGTACCTATTCACATTTCTGAAGAGCTGCAATTGCAACCTGAAATTCGAGACTGGGAGCATTGGATTTCAAACTCCAAAATATCCTGACCAAACACAACACAATTACCCCAAGCTTTGAGATAACAAATAAAGCCTGTACACAAGAAGAGACTTTGGCTTTTGTTCCCCAGTATTGTTACTGTTCCTGGCTTAACCATATCACTGATGACTGCGGCCCCAGCAGCTACCTTTTTGACAAAATACAGTTTCAGGGATGCTGCACACCAATGCATCAGCTTGCAAACTGGGGTGCTGGTGCGAGGACGTGGGGTCAGTGCGCTATTTCTCAGAACAGAAGGTGTGAAGGGAGGCGGGAGGAGGAGAGGAAGGAAAAACGGGTAGATGCTCGACATGAAATTTGCCAAAAATCACAAAAGTGAGGTTACGTTCTAGTAAGTTGTTTGGTGTTACTTCCCCAAATGCAATCACCCGTTTCCTCTTTTCTTCTAGCTCCGACTCCTCTATGAGTGCAACCCCATGGCCTTCATTGTCGAGCAGGCAGGTGGCATGGCCACTACAGGGACCGAGGCCGTGCTGGATGTGAAACCCGAGGCTCTTCACCAAAGGGTCCCTCTTATTCTCGGTTCTCCGGACGACGTGCAGGAATACCTTGCTTGTGTACAGAAACACCAAAAGAGCAGCTAAAGGCATTTCCACACCAGACCTTGCTCATCTGTCTACAGGGAAAACAGTGCAGCTCAGGGTGGTGGATGCTAGCATTTCAACATCCTTCTCTCCGTGAAAATCCCTTTTAATGAGAACATGAGAAATAGTGAGAATGGCTGGTGGAAAAAAAAGAGTTTCATTTCTCCTTGCAAACAAGTGTAAAAATTCTTTAATAGTGGTTTCTGCAAAGTAAATATAGAAACAGCGGTAGTAGCTACTTACTTTATGACATTAACAAAATGAGTGGATTGTGTCAGTCCCCCCATTTGATCTAAAGCCAGACGTCTGATGTTGCAGTTGCTGGATTTGTCTGAGTCCAAAAATTTTCATGCCAACATTCATAATGCCATTATCTGGATTTGCTGCCAGAGGTTTTATTGCAAGTGCTTTCACTCTTCTCAGGGCTGACAAGATAAGAAGTCCTGCACTGTCTGAAACAGAGTTTTTAAGTTTCAAATTATATTTGTCTTGGGTAACTAATAAAGATGAAAATGCAGCAACCTCGCTGTGCAATTTTGATTCTCACGTGAATGGGAAAACGCCTGATTCACAGACAGGTAACCTTCAATGGCACAAATTACAATAAAACCTTGCTCTGAATGTGACACTCAGATCATTTGTATCCCCCATTTATCCATAGTCCCCTGGACCTGAAGATGAGCTACTGCCACAAAGCACTTGCTACACCTTCAATTTCCTTTACTTTGAAAGGTACTCGTTTCAGATTTAAATTCTCCCTTTTATATATACTAGAGTTAGCTTCTTAGCTAACTCTAGCATATTCATCACAGTAGAATCAGCTCTGAAATAAGCCTGCATTTATTAAGCAATGAGAAAAAAAAATTATTAAGAGAAATGTGTGACTATGTTAAGAGTGTGAAAATTGAGGTTCAGGTCACTTTAAGTATAAAGAATACTGTCATTTCAACTGGAATTACAGCTGATCCCTTTATAGCCCTCCTGTCTCTTGCAGGCCTCATTACATGGGCATTTCTTTTGGTGACAGTCTTGTCTTAAGCAGCTCCTGCCCCAGCTTCTCATTTTTGCCCCTGCTCCATGCCTCCGACTGTGCTTGCACATGATTTTATTAAGAACGCATCGTGAACTAGATTAGGAGATAGGTAAGAGTTAAAGATACCCCTGGGGGAAAAAAACCCCTCCAACAGTTGTTTTTAAAACTTATAACCATGTTCTATTATTCATAAAGAAGTAGCAGGCTGAATAAAGGCAGACAGAGAACTACACAGAGAAGGTATTTACTCTTAGTCATTGTTATCCCATGGGTCAGGATGTGATTTCAGTACTGCTTCAGGTATCAAACTGCTTTTTCCACAGGTCTCTATCTGACACTCTCTAAGGCTGTGGCAGTGACAGAAGGCTAGGATCAGCAAGTACACCCTGTACTTGTTTATTCTGTTCTTTGTCATGTGCTTCCTGAATCTTGGCTATCAACAGCAGAACACAAACAACACTAAACTCCGGGAGACCAAACAGAAACCAGAAAAGACTGAGAGCATTTAGGTAACAGCCAAGGCAGCCTTATGCTGGAGAATGTAATTGTGCACTCTGTGAAAGCTAGCAAAGTAGCTTTCTTTTTCAGCAAAAATACACATACAAAAAAAAAATATATAGGCTCATACAAAAATATATGAGAACACAAATGTTGACTTCTGCAATTTACTGAATAACTCTACTGCATTATTTAAAACAAAAAACTTAAAACCAAGCAGAACTTGAGGGTAGTCTAGAAATGCAGTAACACCTGTACTGCATCAGGAAAAAGAGCACACGTAATCCCCTCTCGTTTCCAGTGGTCCGAGAGCAATGCTTAAGGACAGAGCAAGAGCGGAGCAAGCACAAAGCGGCACTTCCCAGTGTAACTGCAGGGCTTCTGACAACCACCTGTTTAGAGATGTGCTGAATACAGGCTGTATTGCAGCGGGTGTGACACAGCCTACTGACCACGTTCCTGGCTCTCGCGCTGACAGTTAAACCAGTATCCGCATACTGCACAGCTGCAGTACCTTAGTATCAGGGTAAGGACATGGGAGTTGCCTTGATATAAGTATGATTTCGTAGCAAAATTTGCCTATAATCCCAGCTGCTAGCCTTTCTCCAATTTTTTTTCCCCTGTGCTTGTACCACCTTTTAGAGGAGAATCTAGTGCTGGGTAACCAGCCTTACAAACAACTGTAGTTTTGGTATATGTTGATGGTTAAATGATAAAGCCCACAGTTTGTGGGCTGCTGTGTGACTGGTATCTAAAGAGAGATCAAGATTTTGTCTGAGCCGGGGTTATTCTCCGTTCAGTAAACAACCCATGCAAACCCCAAGCGCAGACAGAGAAAGCAGTGACTTTCTTTGCTGTGAACTGTGGTTTTCCTTCACCAGCGTCCCACTTTGACCTACTGCTCTGCTGCTGTTTTTCCAGGCCGTTACATGTTCTCTGTTACCTTGAGAGCATTGGAGCCACCCTGCAGCTGGTTTATTCCGAGGAGAGAGAGGGAATTGGCAGTATCGTGGTTTGATAGAAAAGGCAACTGCACAGGTGGTGGGCTGCAGGCTGGGGGAGCCCAGCTACAGTGCAGCCCCACATCCTCTTGCTCCTGGGCTCAGCTGGCTGCCATGAGGACAGTCCCCACTGATGGGTGTGGGGGGGGCACCGATATTTCAGCTGGGGGAAAGCCCTCTCTCTCAAAAAAGGGAAAATAACAGGTGGTTTCATTTTACATATCCCAGGCACATAAAAGGGGAACTGAGCAATTGAAAAGAAACCGTGAAACTGTTTTGAAGCACATCCCACTCCAGAGTGTCCTCAGCTGGCAGGAGGGCATCACTCCGGGAGAGAAATGTCACTGTGAATGGCCTGATCTGGCGAGAAAATCCTTCTTAAACCATAAGGTTGGAACTGGAAGTTTCCCCTCCTGGTGTGATGCCCGCTCAGAGCATTTGCTCAGAGGTACCCGACACCAGCCAGGGCGCCTGTGGTCCAGCGTCACTGCAGAGGAAGCCCTCAAGCTGCTGGGCCACAGTTTCCTGTCACCAAACTGCTGCAGGACGTCTGAGGGCAGCTGAGTGGCTGAGAAAAGGAGACACAGCACTTTTCTTAAAGAGTCACAGAGTCCATATTTAGTCACTGGAGAGCGGTGGGAATAGGGACACACCTACGATGGCCTCCAAAACTGCCAGGAGGTTGGAAAAATCCAGCACTCACCAGTGCCGACCCCTTGTCAGGAGGAATATGCTCTGACTCTACTTCCATTTATTGAGGAAGTTGATGCTTTATATTACACCTCCGGCAGGTACCACCACGACAAAAATAAAACTTAATACCCAAAAATATCAGGTACATGAAGGAACAGACGTACATTTAAATATTGGTTTGCATGCATGCCCTTATATTAGTAATTGTTTCTCAGTTTGAATTTATATAGAAACCAACTCCAGCTTGATTCCTCCTGACTTTTGGAGAAAGATGTGGAAAAAACATGTACTTGTTATATTGTGCATTGTATATGACAAATGTGACTTCTTTTTTTAATGAAAAAGCACTGCTTTCCTACTTGTTGCCAAACCTAATTCTTATCTCCAATTTAAGCCCATCTTTGCACCTATTTCAGAAGTAAAATAAAAATGAGCGACCTGAACCGGCTGTTATTCAACAACAGACGAAAACCCAGAAACCCCACCAGTCACTAGTAAGTGAGCAGCTGTTCACTGACTGCCTCAACTGGAAGTTAAGCTAGCCGGAGGGGCCAGCCCCAGAGAAGAACGATGGGCCTTGTGACTTAAATCGCAGTATCGGGGATCAGAAACAGGTCGGGCTGACACAGTTCCCACTGGCTGTGCTGGGAGCGCTGCTAACCCAGTGCTGCGGCGAGTAGACACACAGCCGCAGCGGCTCCCCCGAGCTGGGCTCATTGCCAAGCCTGTGCTTACTAATGCGCCAGCACCGAAATGCTTCCCCGAAAAGCAAAGTGGCTGAAACAGGGAGGCTGTTTGAAATATTGGGTCACATGTGTCTTTGAGCATTTATATCAGAGGTCTGCACTTTAGTCTGTTTTCTGTAAAACACATAAGCATGGAGAAAGTTTTTCCTTTTTTGTAAAAGCAACTGATACGCCTGCAGAAAAAAAAAGCAAACAAACACAGACAAGCCTTTCTTCATATACAAAATGGAAGCAGTACACTTCAGGCTAATTACAGATGGCGGAAAAAGAAAAATCTCTTAGCTTAACTAAATTGTATTAACTGCTTGGGCTAATTATGGGGAAAAAAAGGTGGTTGATACATATGGAGCAGAAGAGAGAGATTTAAAAGGAAAGGTGATAAAGTAATTAAATCCTGCAAACATAAAAATATCTATCTTGCAGAGATATCCAAAGCCCCAAAGCAGGGAACAAAACCAACACAGAGACCGAAGATCTGCACACAAATAGCTACCACAGGTAGAGAAGCGCACAGCCATTGAGGGCTAGGTCCCTGCCATTCATGCCTTGTGTCATCACAGACAATCCTCACAAACGCCATCCATTTCGGCTAAGAATGCTTTCTGGTTTTGTTCCTAGCTTCCTAAAAGTACAGATCTGGTTTCAAAAAAATACAAAAATATGAGGCTCAAGCCAAGTCTATAACTAATTCTGTATGGGTCTGTTTTAATACCGAGAGAGTACAATAGATAGGTTTTCTTATTGAGATCCTTCTGTGGGGCTTTCCTCACTCGATGCAATGATTTGCATCATGGTTTTGCAGGATCCTGTTCATGAGACGCTGAGCAAGTTTCCGGTAGCAGCTTTACAGTTCTGGCCACTATTGCTGAAGAAGGGCGTTTGGGGAGCCAGCTTGCAGAGGGCGCTTGCCAGGATAACCAAGTACTCACACAACGATAAACGGAGTCTGGCCTAAACATTTCTTATCAGCTACTGCTAACATTACCCGGCAAAAATTCTATTGCTTTCGAAGAGACATCCCCATGGCGGAGATAACAAACCCACTCAATTACTCACTGGGCTGCGTGCTGTGCTCTGGGCTGAATGTGCCAGGCCAGCCTAATCCCAGTCCTGGGCACGACTGTTTGTGATGTCTCATTGATTCAGCATTATTAACTGCACTGTTAGCACATGTCCTGGAAAGGGGGAAGTTAACTTCTCCCCACACCCAGCAACAGCAATGCTGGTCTCATTAGTACGTGCTTTAAAAAACCTAACTCCAAGATATATATGTGTCAACACTTATTAGGTGACGCACTATCTGTGTTTTGCCATTTTGTTTGGTTTCCTGTTTAGTTCCCTCATGGACAATTTGCTCCTGCTTTTAGTAACCTGGAAGATTTATTATTCCAGCACAGAGAGCAAAAGAGGAGACTGCTCAAAAGAAAAAAAAAGCAGAAAAGTTAAAGGAAAGAGAATGGGCTACATAGACAAAACTAGATCTGAAACATAAACTTAGCAGAAGAAAACTTGGATTTTTATCTTTGAGCCCCGTTGAAGTCACATTTTGGAAAAAAACAAAAACAAATGACAACAGTGGTGTCCTCTCAGATGTACACGCACAGCTGCTAATCTGTTGCATGACCTCTGGCAAGCAGCTTTATTGCTTTCAGGCTTTTTCCTCTCCCACCTCCAGCTGTGTGTCAGTTTAAATTAAAAAACTTTGTGGGGAGGGAGATTTTCTTGCTTTTTGGTTTACCAAGCACCTAACAAAATGGGACTCCAAACTTTGTTGAATTATCTACAGATACTGCAATTGAAATAACACTTCATAATAATTACTGATGAGGTTCCTGTGACCCTGAAATGTCCTATTGCATGAGAAAAATGTGATCTAACCCTCATAACAGCACTGAATCAGGAGACACAGGCCCTCTCCAGTTCTGTCACTAGTGAATTACTAATAGCAAAATGGCAACACTACTTACACTTAATCTTTGCACAAAGGCCCTGTAATTTCATTATAAACGCATACAAGGTTCTTTCAACTGCAAGAGAGGACTAAGTATTATCATAAATCTCCAAAAGACGATGCGGTTTCATAATCATAGCTGAGGTTTTCAGTATATACTTCCTATTCCCCCAAAACAGCTGTTAGCCTGTGCTTCATGCTTCAATAAGGAAAGTAGCCTGCAATACTAGTAAACATGGTTGAGCAGGAGGAATGCTTAAAGGGCTTTCGAAAAGAATTTGTATTCACAATACTGGCACTGCTGTAATATTACCGTGAAAGATTTTGGTATGCGCTTGCACATAAGTGTGGCTAACAAAATGGGACACCTATATAAACAACATAAGCTGTTTAGAGTCCGTTGTGTGACATTACTTAGATTCTTTTGAGACTTGTTACCAACAGCATAAATTGATATACTACAAAGAGAAGCAGCAGCATTTAAGGGATACACCTCCTTTGTAAATGTGAAAAACCATCTACGACTAAGCAGCTCTGAAGTCCCTTTTTTTGCATTTGATTTAGGCCTTTTAAGCAACAACAAACATGAAACCCAGAAAGGTGCTACACCCTAATGACCAGCAGTAAGGAGTTCTCAGCACCCTGTTTCAGCATCCGTTCCCCACATGCACTAAGTTGGATTAAGTGAGTGTCTAAGAGCCCAGCATTTGTTTTAAACAATTTTATGTTCTTGCATATAAATTGTGAAAGATTTTACTAATAATTAAAAGAAACCAGCACAATCATTACATCCAGAACTTACACAGAATATTTCCGCTACAGTTCCTGAGACTGCTGTTTTCCTTAGAAGACCCATAAAGTCAGAGGACCCCCCTGCAGCACCACAGAAGAGCACACCTAAACCAGTCTCACCCTGGTAGAATGCACATTAATGCAGATGAAAAAATTCAAAACACAAAGTTAATTCCAGATAAACATCAAAAGCTTCCCACACCACATTAAGTACAAGAATAACCCTTAACAGGCTGTAAAACCTTCCCTTCCTTGCCCAAATCTCAGCCCAGCCACAAACTTTCCCCTGAAGCCCTCACAGACCCAGCCTTACCTGGAAATGTCTTCTGCAGGTGGCTGGAGAAGGATGAGGCTCCCCCTCCAACTTTGCTCTGTCTTTGGCCACTTCTTTCCAAACAAGTAGGGCTGCAGAAGGTTACAGAACAGGAACCACAGCTGCAGCCCTACACCTGACAATTACACCTTCATGTTTCTACCATATCTGTTTCCCAACATTACTTGACTGGGAAAGGCTGTTAGATTTTACTAAGAAGTATGTTTTGGCTCTCCAAAGGTGAAGGTGAGAACTGTAAATGAACAAAACAAGGAAAAAATACTTTAAAAAGAACGCAATGTTTATTTTATAAATGCCTGACTTCAGCATTTCTTTAGGCTTTGACTCACAAAGGTTGGAAACAGCTCTTCAGCAGAAATCAGTGTGGTGGAAATAAGTAACTACCACAAAAATTAAAGTTTAAGACCAATCACTTTTTGGCTTAGCATGAAAAACAGAAACTACAGCCATGCTCCCTGCAATCATAAGTGAAGATGGCATCTTCTGAGGCCCTTAGTATAGTGAGATTAACCAATCCATGTATCAGGTCTCCACCATGTGGTCAAGCCTCCTCCTCCCCAAACTGAAGCTGTGGGTTTTGCTCCTTGTCTCTATTCAGATAAGCCTTATTGAACGTCATCTAGATTTGTGTCTGATGACATCCTTTCTTCCAATTGCTTTAAGTACTCCTGCATCTACCTGAAATTTCACTAACGACCCAATAAAGCACTGATTAGAGAATGAGACACACATCCCCACCAATGATTTCATCTTTAACCAATCCTTTCTTCAAAACAGTATTTTAGGCAAGTCTTAGCAATTCTTGCTATGACTTCCCAAAAAAGAAGAGTGAAGAATATTGGGACAAACTGCAATTAAAAATTGGCTCTCGGTCTGTCCTGTACCTTAATAAAGTGCAAAGAGAGCAAGGAAGTAACACGTCAGCTTTTGTTAACACAGCCATCAGAGTACGCTCAATTTGCTTGGCCAATAGCTAGAAGTTGCAATTAATCTCTAATATGTAAAAACTGATTAATCAATATTAAACTTCAGATGCCTGGCAGGATTTTTGATTTAATTAAGGAGATAATTAAAGAGCAGATACTCCATAACTCCATATCCAAAAGCTATGTTTTTCTCTTCTTGCTTTTTTGGGGTGGGTAGGGGTTCCCATTTTCCTATGCCTCCAGTTGTCTCAGTATGATTTACTTGCTCAGTGTCCTAATGCAAATGACCAGTTAATCATTCACTACAGTAAAACTTCACTGATACAACTCATCACGTGTTTGGCTTCCCTGCAAAGTTTCAACAGAATGAGACAACAAATATTTTGTCACGATAGTCCTTCAGAAAGTTACTATTTTGAAACCTGCTTTCTTGCATGGATTGGGAAGGGGGGCAGTAAGCTTATGTACTGAACTGTTAATGTTCAGAAATGAATTTAACATTAACAAAGATGAAAACCAATGCGTTAAAGAAAAACAAAGTTACAATTTACTTAGTTTTCACAGATAGAATGCAAAAGTGACAATTGATTTTTAAAGTGAAAAGAAATAGATTCTTACATGAGATTTAGATTAATTTTGCATTGGAATTCAAAGAATAATGATTTCATGCATAAGTTTAATAATTTCTTTTCATAGTTTTCCTTGCCTTGAGGACATTAGAGTCTTATGGCCAACTAAAAATAAATACAGTCCTTCATCAGACAGATGGGAGAAACTGTTATTCTCATGAGATCTTTAGCAAAAGCCATATCTACCAAAGGGGCACCAGCACGCAGAAACCAAATGCAAAACCTCTTTTCTTCCCAAATTAAATTAAAATAGTTCATTTTCACAATGAAGATGAAAGCAAGCCATGATTGCACAGCTTAAGCGTGTACAGAACTGCCAGCTACTAAGCCTGTCACACAGTGGCAAAATCACATATTTAGAGAGGCTCCTTTAGAAAGGAGCAATTGGTAAGAGAGAGGACACTTTCCCCAACAGGGCACATCCCACTATAAAAGCAAGAGATACTTTATAAATGCACTTCTAAAGTAAATAAACACCTCCTCAAAAGACAGTGCAACTGCAATGGAATTGTATGCACACACATTTAATGCAATTCTTGAAATGTAACAGGATTTAAACTTCTACCAGTGTGTTTAACTACAACTTACACAAAATTTTAGTATTTACACTGTGTCACATAAGGCAATCCTTGGTGAAGTTGTTACTTAAGAAGACCATGTAAATATTTAGTTATCTGCATGGCCTGATTTACCCTGTCTCCTTTGTGTTTATTCTACTCAGAAGAGAGGATATTCAGCCAGAACAGTCAGCAAGTTTAATGCATACAAATAGCTGTTCTAAAAAAAGTCATAGGCTGATGCCTCTCCCATGAGCTACTTTCTCATTCATGTACATATCCTTTAAGAAGTTATTTCCTTTTCATTTCCCATCCGTTCATAAACAATGTTTTCTCAGCAACTTTTATTAACCTTGGCTTTTTTAACAAAACACTTTCTTATGCCCATTTTTTTTTTCACCAATTCAAGTCCTAGCAGGCTTTGTACCAGGCTAACACTGCACTGTCTTCTTGTTGGACTCAGTATACAAAACCTGTGATACCTAAAGTGCCATTAAACTTAGAGCCTCTCTCTGAATTAAGAAAAAAAAAAAAAAAGCTTAGAGAGACAGCACTCCAACTCCCAGTTCTGGGAAAACCAGAATGAAAAGCTGTTACTGCATGAGGAGCTCACACATTCACTTCCCTAGAAGAGTTTTGATCTTGCTTCCCACTTTGAAAGCACAGACCACTGACATTTCCTTCTGGAAGTAATCCTTTGGAGGACCACCAGCCGAGTGCCTTAGTCATTTGTTTCATCCACAGTTTCTACACCAAGCAGTGTGGATGCTTTACACAGCAGGCTTAGCAAGTCAGCTGAACAGCTAAATTCTAACTAGTATTTCCTCACTGTAGCTTATTAAGTAGCCTCTGGCCTGAGGCTCCTCCATGAAGAAAACCCTTCTTTTTCTTCAGGGGAGAAAAGGGAGCTTCAGATTGGAAATCCTCATCTATAATTCATCATGGACAATAGTTGAGGTTCAATTACACTAGATACCTCAAAGTTTTGGGTTTTTTTCCCCCTTTCAAGAAGGGTTTAGGAAACACAAGTTTAAAATTCTTCCCCCCATAATAAGAGAAATCAGCTTTCTTAACTTGTAGTCCAAGTGCTCCCTTGTGTGTAGGCCTACCACAGGCTTTGGAGAAATACCAAGCATAAAAACCTATAGCTTCATAAACCCTGGACCTGCATTGGCTGAGCTGTGGAACCAGCCTCCTGCCCCTTCACGCTACCAACCTACATGCTCAAAAGGAGACTACTACCCTAATTAAAGTAGTCTCTTCTCTTCCCCCTTGAAGTACCAAAGGGAAATGTTAGGCCAGGAATCACAGCACTAGAGCCAAGTGAAAAATCAGGTAGTTAAACCCTACACTGCAGGACATGAAAATAATAAAATCGTTGTGAAGTACAAAGAACCAGAGATACCAGTGTCTCCTCTGGATCACAGGACTAAGCCAATATATTCCCTTACAGACACATTCAAGAGTAGTAACTTGCTGCAAAAATGAGGGTCACATTTTTCAGTCACTTTGACTGTAATATTTTAGTGGATAAAGGTATTTTTCTACTTCCCTTTTCAAATAGTTTGTTGTGTCACAGACTTACTGTACTCTATTTCCTAACAGCTGTTAGCCATTCCAGATGCAGTTGCATCGTTATAACTCATGAAAGAGGTATCTATACAAGATTCAGTTAAAAGTATCATCTAGGATGACTATTTGATAAAGACTCAAAAAAGAGACCAAAAGCCAAGTCGTCTGTACACACAGAAATTCAAGTGTTTATTTAAAAAGTAAACCTTTGGGCACATTGCAATTTAAAAAAGGAAAAAATACATAGAAGAATCTATTAGATTAAGCAGTCAAAAGCCAGCAATATTACAAGCTGTTTACATACCAACATTTACATTAATTTAAAACAAGTGGCATGTCACCAACATGTAAAACTCAAAAGTAAAAAAAATATCAAGTTGACCTTTGAAGGATACAAGTCTACCACATGTGTGAACATGGGTTTGGTCATTTAGTTTAAAACCACTCTTGCACTGAAATGTTCAGTCTTCAATTTATACAAGTGGATAGCTAGCAGCTGTTGCTATCCCACAGTGGTTCTTTCTGTCTTTTGCCATGTAGATATATCCTTTGTCACCCCACTTCTCACCCCAGCTGAAAACAGAAGTAAAGGGTTTGTTTTCATTTGGAAGACTTACATTTACCACATAGAAAGTGCTTGAACTGAGAACTACTGCCTCCTGCATTCATGGAGAAAAACAAGACAACTACAAACAAACTACAAAAGGCTTTTGAGCAAACCGAGGTACATTACAGAAGAGGCACCAAAAGCTCACAGAAACAGAGGTTGCAGCCCTCCAGCTCCTCCTCTTGCTAGGTGGAAGCCTCTATGTTCAGTTCTGGATTACAGGTGCCTGAAGCTCCCCAACTTTTTAGTGAGAACCTAGTCTGCAAGCAGCATTTGAGAGTGGTGTCCCAGTAATGCTGGGAACACAACACAAGCTCATGTGATGTGCCCTTTGGCATTAATTTACTGTTTTCCCTTTGGCTTAGGAGGAGTCTAACTGCATTTTAGAAGTTTAAGTGCTACTCTACTTCACATAAGTGAGCAATCCTTTCCAAAATCCATCTGCCCTCCCAGTCTCGTTACCCCTTACCCCCATCACTTTAACAGCTTCTTGGGCTGTTCCAGTACCAAGCTCCTCAGAATTAACTCAAAATGCAGAAGAATGAGTTTGCTGCCTGGGGCCCACTTATTAGGCAGCCAGCAGCACAAGTTGGGCTTAACTTCTGCCATAGAATGGCCTGAGAACAGTCTCCAGGTTTTCCATATGTATATCAACTACAGTCCTTCCTGCGCCACAAAACTACAAGAGACAAGCAACTTTCCTTCCTTCCCTCCCTCTCCCTACAAGGGTACTGGACAGAGGAAGATCTCACCTGTTCTTAACAATCCAGTATTTCTTGCCATCTACATCTTCCCCCTCAAAGCCATAACCTACAACCAAAACACCATGGTCCAGGTCTTCACTGCTACAGTCTGGTTCATAGTAGATACCTAAGGAAAAATAAGTTTATAAAGATAAGAAACAATCCCCACATGTATGCAAACTCACTTGCAAGAAACCCTCCTCCCTCATCTGAGGATGTGCATTTCAAAGTCAGGCCTTGCACAGCTTCTTGAAGTAGTCACAGAGAGAGAGGCTCTAAGTGAACTATGTCACAGCAGAAACTGAGGGACAAGGACCCCTGTATGTGAGAAGTACAAAGTGTGGAAAATCTAGACCTGAATTAAAGGGAACTGTGGTTGTGTGCTATGTCAAAGTCATAGCTCCCCACCTTCCTCCAATTAAATTCAAGGGTAATTAATACTGTGTTAAGCAAGTAGCAAAGACTTCTTTGTATGCAAGTTGCTAACAAATCCCCACCTGACTGATAAAACTGGAATGAAGAGTGGCCTGCATCAATAGCAACAGACACTGGACCCACAGAGGCTACTGCTTTCATGAGAGCTCTTTCATGTCCCTGAGGGATGTCCACAAAGCCAGTGTCATTAGCAGCGTTGTACTCTGCCTTGTAGCGACAGTCTTCATCATCCTAAGGAAAAAAAGCCCTAGTTACTACATAGTCCTCCATTTAGAAACACATACAGGTGAGCACAGGAACCACATCTGCAACTTCATTGCCTTGAAAAAGGACCTAGTTGTTTTAATAATGTTTTTAAAGGAGAAGAGCCGAACAAAAGCAAGAAGCTGCTTTCCAGTTTACTCAAGGTACAGAAAGAGGAGAAAACAAAGGAAAGATTTACTGGGATGCAGAAGGCCTTCACATTCTGAAACCCTGCACTCTTTGGTGGGCAGGGGAAATCTCTTTTCAGAGAGGAAAGAAGCCCAGAATGCATTAATGGGCAGTGGAGGAGAGCCAAGCACTCATTAGTTACAAACCAGTCCAGAAACAGCTCAGCAACCAAACACTTGAAATCCACAGTTTTACAGCCTGTCAAACAGTTTGGAAAACTGCTCAGAATAGTCCAAAAATTAGTCACTTGATTATTACATGGACTTATATACAGCATTCTTGTATTTTGGCATTCTTCTTCACATTATCATCTTTTTACAAAGAACTTTAAACTGTTAGTGCCACAGCCAATTATCTCAGGAGGGAGGCTTAGTTTGGAAGTCAGTGCATTTTAAAGTCAAAACAAATGAGTATGCACATCCCTGCCTTACTTGTGCGATAACAGAGCTGGAGCTGCCTTTCCACTTATATACTTAGGAACAATTAAAGAAACACAGGGCACAGTAAGCAACTCAGTTGCTTACTGTTTGTAATCAGCAAGCTAAACACTTCAATCAACTTGGCTATCTGGAGGAGCCAAGTTTAGTTTCTTTAATTAGCAGAACTCCAAGTGGTGGAAACCCACATCTCGCCACAAGTGATGCCACCATTTATTCTTGCTCTTTCTTCCTCTAATGCCCATTTAACTTCTGACAGATCATTAGAACCATTTCAGAAGTCTGACCACCATCTGCATTTCCACACACTTAGTTCAGAAACAACAGAAGACACTGACTACTACCTGCCACAGTCATGCCAGTTACCAGAATTAGCTGGTCTATGGGTAGCACCCCATAATAGCTTAGTTACAAGCAGCAGAATTGCATCCCTAAGATTAAATAGCAGTTCCGACAAGTGCTGGGTCTTGGTTTAGTGTGTCAATCAAGATAAGACCTGAGATCTGATAGGACAGCAGCAATGAGGAGGAGAAGAAGAAAATATTTGCTCCAGTTTTTCCAACTGGTCTGGTAAGAGTTTGACCTCAAAGACCAGTAGCAGTATGTAGTTCTTACTAAACCCGGGGCTAAGAGTCATTCTAGTTTTTTGGGGGAAGAGATGCAACAGGAAGAGCAGATGTACTGATGACTACTTAAATAGACATTTTCCTTTCTAGGTATTAAGTTTCCTGACACATATACAGGTTTGTCCACACAAAGTACATAACACTTGCAATACAAGTTCAGCTATTACACTTACCTTTGCTGTGTATGGGTAGGATTCCTCTGAATCAATTCCCCCATTATCTTGCACATACTGGAAAGCCTGGTCCATGAGACCACCATTGCAGCCTTGATTCCCTTCAGGGCGGGAACAGTCTACCAGATTCTGCTCACTCAATGAAACAAGTTTGCCAGTTTTTCTGAAGTGCTGCCCTTCAAGAGCTCCCGTTGTGCTGAAAGCCCAGCAAGAGCCACACTGACCCTGAAGCAGAAAGTGAAATGAATCACAAGTTACCACTCCAGGTAGACTGAGATAGTAAACAATTCCCACCACAATCCAAACGTGAAAAAGGCACAAGCCAAGTCTGACTTCATTTATACATACTAGGAACATGAAACTGAAGATACTAAAGTCCTTCTAGTTCTTAGACATTTCTTAGAGGACAACTTCTATACAATTCTAAAGGCATAGAGAAGCTTTAATAAAGTTGCATTTAGTAAGCTTGCACTAATCTTCATAAAGTAGTCCTCAGTGTTTTTGCTCTATGGAAGTGCAGACAGCACTCAGGGAACTGAACCTATAACTGGCTAAAAGACCACCATCATAGAGTACCTGGTCTTTAACTGGAGTTACATATCCTTTCTCTCTCCAGTCTACAGATCTCGGTGCTTCCAGGAAGCTGGGCTCAAGGAACTGGGATCCTCTGTACTTCCGTCCTGACTTCTTTTGTATGTAGCCATTCATCAGCTGTCTGAACTCCTCAGTTGTCTGAAGAGAATTCAGGACATGTAGTCACCGTCTAGCAAATGCTGCTCTTTAGAGCTATGTTTTACACCTCCCTTTATACATACCATGTCACCAAACTGATTCATTCCTAGCTTGAAACTGTGTTTTCCTAATGAGTGGTCCAGATTGTGGAGTTCAATCATTTTCAGGTTCTTCTCCCACACCACTCTCCTCCAGCTTTCCTCTCTCTGAAGGGCCAGAAAACAACATATTTCAAGGAGAACGTTCAAACAGGTGTTTCACGTTAGTTAGTGCGCTTTCTTATGGCTTGTATACTCAGGCCAACGTAGATAAGACAAACAAGAACCTGAACACTGTGTAAGAGACGGTAATTTTGCCGTCCTCAGAAGATACCAGCGGTTAGCCACACGGAGAAGGGAGAGGGCCCCGGGAAGCGGGGCTCTCTCACAGACGCGGATCAGCGCCAGCACCGAGCGGGCGGCGGTGACTCAGCTGCCGGGCCCAGCTGCGGCGCCGCCGCCCGCCCGCCCGCCTGCCTCCACGCGCCCGCGCCGGGCGCTCACCTCGTGATAGTCCTTGCTGTGCCACGACTTCCAGAGCCGCCAGTGCCCATCCAGGTCGGGATCTGCTCTCGGCGCGGCGGCGGCGGCGGCCAGCCCCAGGCACAGGGAGAGCATGCCCACGTACACGCTCATGGTGCCGGATCTGCGCGCAATTGAGCGGCCGCGGTCAGGCGCAGCAGCGCGGACGAGCCGCGGCCTTCCCGAGGGAGGGGGGATGCCGGGCTCGGCGCCGGCCCGCACGGCCGCTTCGGCGAGCCGCTCACCTCCCCGCAGGGCGCCCCCGCCGCCCGGTCTGCGGCGAGACCCCG
>NW_020451060.1:1481376-1525827 GCF_003343035.1 Apteryx rowi | reverse complement strand
ATCGCTCTCGGGTCCTGCTTGATGCAGACCCACCGGGTAGCTCCTGTTCCCCGTGGCCACCAGGACACGCGCGGGGCAGCAACGCTGCAGCGTCCGCCGCTGCCGCCCGGCCCCGGCTCCGGCCCCGGCCCCGGCCCCGGCCCCGGCCCCGACGCGCTGGTGCGGGCAGCGGCGCCCCACAGATTGGTGTTTTGCCTGAATGTTTGTGAGTGCTGGTTACCGCGGGTGGCCGCCAGCCGCGTGGGCCCGAGCTCGCCCGCGCTTCGTTTCTCCCCTGGCGGGCGGCCGACGTTGCCCGAGGCCGCGGGGGTCTGGAGAGCTGCTGCAGGTCGCTGCCGGGGCGGGCGTTTGGGGGAACCCACCGCGCCGGGCCCCAGGCGGCCCTGTGGACGTGGCCCTCTCGCCAGCAGCTGCTCAGCGGGAGTTGCAGGGGCACCAGCACCAGCGCAAGAAACCTTTCCAGGAAACTGCTTATCTTTTTCCAGTGTTATCCGTGAAGACTGTTCTGCTGCCCCAGGACTGGGTCTGACAGGTCCGGTGTTTCACCATGGTCTGGCTAGTGTTTAGTATGTGCAGCATCCAGTAATGTCTACCGCAAAGCAGAAGCTGCCTGTGACACTGAGAGTTGCTGCACAGGTGAAATAGTAGATTTACTCGTGGACAAGTGCGCATCTAACCAGGAGTGGACAGACGTTCATTTTAAACAGGAAACTTGCCTCTGGCAAAGAGGTACCTCAGCAAGAGGTATGCAGGGTTACCCCATAAACTCTTGTAAAACTAATGTTTCTGACTGCTTTAGCTTGCAAGCTTGAAAATACGTGTTTATGTAAAAAAAAAAAAGGGTTTATAGACTGTTGCGCAGCAGCAATAAGGCAAATCATATGATGTGTGCTTCTCCCTTTTTCTTGATGTCTTAAGACTCAAAGTGTGTCATTAAAACAAACATGTTCCCTTATGCAGATTATTACAGGAGCAGACTTTGGCCCACAGAAGCCCCACAGAGCCAGATACGTGTGGAGAAGGTGTAGTGGTTTTCTTTTCTCCTGGGAGTGCTGATGTAAGTCTCGTGTCACTGAACTAATACTGATTTCACCAAAAAATGTAAGTGTAAACACCCCTAACAATGGTCTTCCTTGATTAGTCAGTAAACATAAGCTGGTCCTCTAAACCTGCCAAGAAAACAAGATATTTTAAAGCTAAGCTACTTCAGTATAAGCTTGCAAATGGACACTCAGAACTGACGTATCCGGATGGTTGATACATAAGCAGACATGTCACTGTGAGCAGGAAAATGGGAATTTTTTAAAGGAAGAAAAAAAAGGAGGAAAAGTGCCATATACTGCATCAGTCGACATTATACATTTGCACAAGGTCTAATAATTAATAGTGTATACAAATTGAAAAATTAATCTAGATATCTATGTGCTTTCTATTTAATAAAACAGCTTTCTTTTGTATTTCTAATTGTCAAACAACAGTTTCAGACCAGCCTTTTCCAAGGAAAATGTCCTATTTCCTTCTTTCCATACAAAAATGAAAATCCATGCATTGAATAAGTATATGCATTTGTATCTTTCCAGGAAGCTTTTCACTATTTAACCAATTCACATGTAAATAATTCATGAGATTCAGATGAAATTTGTATAGTTCAACTACCTCATATTTAGGAGTTGGAATATTTTTTTAATTGTATGGCATTTGAAAAGCTTTTCCCTCACAGCTTTTTGCTGACATTTTCTTTGCAATGGGACATTTCAGTCCCATTTATGTTAGCTATATTTCTACAATTGTATCTGATACAACTCAGCATCCAAAGGCTAAATTAAGTTCTCAAATGAACTGTGGATGAAGAGGTTTTTTTTAAAGGCAAGATGTTTAGCTGGTGTGACAGGAGGTAAGTTCAAAACCACAGAAAGTCTTGCACCATAAATCACATGTTTCTGCTCTGTAATGCATGCTGAGATGCACCAAGACAAATGGATGCTTTTCCAGATGGTATGAGGTCTTGTCTATATGGGGAAGTTACCGTGTCATCAGCTAGCATGTGATACCACAGTGTACTAGCTGTACCATGCTGCCTCTCCTTGTGGAGGCTCATAGTGCATGCGCACACACGCACACACATGCACACACACACACACACACAAAACACCCATGCCAGATATAATTTTCACTTTGAAGATAAGTTCACATACAAGTTTATTTAGCTGCCCTATATAAGCAAATCTTAACTGACAATTTGTTGCAATTCTTGGAGGAGGCGGGAATACTTTCAGCTTCAGCACATTAACTTTCAGCTTGCACTGAGTCATAACTGTTGTGTGGACATATCAGTTCCCCAGGTATTTTGGTATGTCTTCCAGCTCCATTCCCCTAGTGCTTTTCCCCTTTCCTCAACAGCCAGTCTCTTTAACTGCATAATTTCTGTCCCTCCCCTGTCTTCCTTTGGTTTCACTGTTGTTGTACAGCTAAATTCTCTCTGCCTTCAGTACTCCCTGAGTCATCTTGCCTTTCATATTTATTCAACCCAGCAGCACATTTACTCATCATGATGTCTAATTAGACTAATCCTGAGGTCCCAGATCTCTGTGCTCCCTGGTGGGAAGCAGACACCCAGGAAACATTGGAGCCCAGGTGCAGAAACATAATCATATGCAAGAGAAATTGGCATGGCAGGGACTAAGATCAGAACCTGCCATCACAAGGCTGCCATTTAGAAGCTTATAATAGGAAACTGGCCTAGGACCACCTGCAACTCTTTTGCAAACAAGTCCTGTCTGAGATTTCTGTGACATTGTCATCAACACCAAGACTGCCAGCAACACTGCAGAGACCGTCCATAACATAAATCAAGGCAAACATGCCATATTAAACATCTAATATTTAGTTTTATTCCCAGTGCTGCTACGAGGTAGTCTCTGTCCCAATGCTGTTCCTACTGTTGCTGTCTGTACACCAGACATGACAGATCGAGAGCCTAGTGTGGTGGTGGTCTGCTGAAATGAAGAGGGTCAGTGGCAGCAGTTAGAGGTATTGACCGGAAAGATACTGCTAAAAATTATTTTCCATCAAAACTATGCTACTTGATGACACCCTACTTGATGACACCAATCACCCAGCAGTCTTTGCTGTACTGAAAGCATCTCTGTGGCAACCAGTAACAGCATGAGGGTCTTGTGTGCAAAACACTCATTCCATGTTAGCAGAGATAGGTTGAAAGCAAGAGCTCCTCAGTCCCTCATCTTCAAACCTCAACTCATGCCATGCCATTCCAGTCCAAAAGAACCCTGAACAGCCATGATAATCACAGTAGTCACAGTCCTTTCTGTAGTAAACAGAAAGACCAAAACTTTGAAGGAAGAAGACCCCTGTTCTTTATGTCAAATCTTTCCTGTTTGGAAGATAACTTTCCATATTACTTTAAAAAAGCAGCTGTTGGGGAACTCCATATATGCAAAAGACATACCACTCTTCTAAGACACAACAACAACTCTTTTCTAATAACTGGTCATGCTTCCGTTGCAACAGTTAAAAGATAGCCGGCCTATGCTGACTAACAACCACCCTGTAGCTATCTGGACCTACAAGTTTTGAGATGGCTGAGGCCATATATTTCTCAATAGACGCAAGAGCTTACATAGTGATGTGTTGCCTGTGCAGCTGATGAGGTCAACTCAACATTGATCTCCAGAGAAGCACCTTACCGACATGAAATTCAGCTGCCACTGTTCTTCCCAGGTGTGCAGCACAATCCTCTCCCTCTGCAACCACTCTGGTTATTTGAATCCAGAATTTCTGAAACTTTTTTCATGCTTTAAGCACTTCCTCATCTTTCTCTTGGTACAGCTGTGCAGAGGAAAGGGCCAACCTGTATCTGCAAGAAAAAGACCCAGAAATTCAAAAAGCAAAACTCCTTGGTAATGGTAGTTGACTTGCAAAGTCACAGCAAGTCTGGCAATGTGTCAGAAACATCTGTGTGATGCGAGAAGGTCACACCTACTGTGGTAAGAGTGTGCACACAAGTAGTTCCCATAGACCAGCTGTCTCAAGGTAACTTGTGTGCCATGATCCTTAATGAAGTAAAAATCAATGGTTTGTCTGGATTTCTCCACGTAACAGCAAAGAAAGGCCACTTTAGATAGGCAGACGCTGGTTTTGTATTAATATGAAGACTAAATTTAGGATCTATGGAATACATAAACTGATCTGGCTTGCTTAAAAAGTGGTGATTGTGAACATGCTTTTTTTTTTTTTTTTTCTAGGTTAAATTGCTCTGACTTAAATCTGGTTTCTATCATTTTAACTTACTAAACTCTGACTTAAAAATGGACTGGTACAGCAGGCAGGTAGTAATCAGGGTGTATCTTAAAGTGTTATCTAACCTCAAGCACATATGGCTTCATTTCACTGCAAGCTTTTGATCAACTTTTATTTGATGCTACCAAAAAAACAGCGGAATTATTTCCCAGTCACAGCTATACTTATGGTCAACCAAAAGCTGATCCAGTTTAAAAGAGCACAGGTGTATTTTAAAAGCACTGAGCAGATTTTAAAAGCTGGAGTCTGGTTATTTGTCATGTTTATGTGTAGGAAAATGGAACTTTGAAGAACCAGGTCAACTTTCCTTTCAGCAAAGTAATCATGTTTTTCTTATATTTTACAGTAAGGATTCTTCTTACAGAAAACAAGTACAGAAAATTTCCAACACCGATGTGTTTTTCAGAATGTTAGGAGGATGTGAGAAAACAGTTTTAGAAAAGATACCTATATGTCATCTTAAAAGAAAAAATGCTGCTAACTTTAATATATATTTTTAATGCCAGCTTCAGAAAAAAGCTTTTAAAAACTGCAGATATTTTTTACCTCTTTGGTAAAAAGAGGTTCTCTCATTACCCTTCTTCCTGTGGCTGCATGAAAAGTAACCACCCTTCCTGCCCGACATGGACATTCCTCACCAAACATCTGAAGTCACTTTGGAGTTTGTAATGTCTCTTTGGCATTAACAGCATTTATAAATACCGACTTAAGAATTTTTGTTTTGCATTCTTCCTGGTAAGAAATCAGATTCAAATTCTGTTTCAGCTGGAACACTTATAATGAAATTAGTTGTATCTGTATTAGGTTAGAAAATGAAGCAGCATCTGTTTCAAGGGAGCATAGATATGATTCTGTGAGTTTTTTGAAGACCTCAGAAATGGCTGGGGAGCAGTGACACTACCCTGCTTAAACACCTTTTTGTTTTCAGCAGTCTTGTGATCTCCCAAGTGCAAGATAAGAAACTGCATTCCAGCCTCTCTGCTGGCCTGTCACAAGGCAAAGGCAACTCAATTTACATCTCAGTATCTTACCTGATCACAGGAACTGGAGAATGATGCAAGGAGTTGCTTGCCTTGCAAGCAAGACAGAGGA
Source organism: Apteryx rowi (assembly GCF_003343035.1). Lineage (NCBI taxonomy): Eukaryota > Metazoa > Chordata > Aves > Apterygiformes > Apterygidae > Apteryx > Apteryx rowi. The sequence goes on along the minus strand of NW_020451060.1, from coordinate 1,520,418 downwards.
ACCTAGTATTGCTGCTTCTGCTATGTTAGGGTTTTCTAAAGCAGTGTTGTTTTCCTGCAAGGTCTCTTTTGTTGTTCTGAAGTTATTTTTGTCTGTGTGGAAAAAATGAGTTGTTTTGGTTTCTTTTTTCTTTTACCTTAACTTGTATTTTTTTAGAGAGGCTAAATATTGAGTCACACTTGAAATCAGCCTTGAAGGTTTGACCATGCTGTAACTTACATACTTGATATTTCAGAAATCAATTAGATTTTTAGAAGCCTCAGTCTTTACTCAGTGTCTCCTATTGATTTCTGCCTGACAGTCATTTCTGAGCTTTGGGAGGCTTATGATATTGAAAGCTAACACTGGGGGAATAGTAGGAGGATGTGGGGAAGTATCATGTTAAACAGCTGATGTAGAAGTTCATGTATACAGAATAATTTCCACATTGTATTGACATCTTTCTCTAAAATTTAAAGGACTTCAGTACTTTTTCTTCATACTAAAAAGAATATTTCTTTGCAAATTTTACACACAAGTAGTTACTATCTCTTGATTCTCTTGATTTACAATTTTTATTGTAACAAGTTGGAAGTTAGCTGCAAATCCTGTCTACATTGTAAAGTTGATCTGACTAAGACCAGTTTCTAGCTTCCCATCTCTACTCTAGAGATCACAGTGAAAGCATTTTAACTGAGTTCCAAGAAGACTTTGAGGAGTATTTAATATACTAATTAATATTTTAAAAGTCATTTGGATTTAAACAATCTGCTCTTTCTGTTTTGAAACTGAAGCAGTGATAAAGATCAGAAAAGCAGAAATCTTTAAGTGCTTCAGCATAATGTTTGTACCTCTGCAAACTCTTGTAAACAGCTGCAGCACGTGAAAGAAAATCTGTCTGTCTGTCTTCTGTTGTTCTTGGAGCAGTGGTGTCTAAAGGGCAAGTTGACATGCTGGAAAGCATTTCCCATGATCAGGTTAAAGATTGTGAGTTATGTGAGGAATTATTTTTAAACTTAGAAGTTACAGGCTGGGCTTCGTTAACAGATCATGTGAGGGAAGGTTAAACAAAAGCTACTCGCAAAAGAAGAGAGAGCAACTGAAACAGCCAAATGCTGTTTTAAAATTTGTTTTCATTAAAAACAGGTGGTAGGAAAAAAATGAGTGCATGTGCTGAATGGGTAAAGCAACAGTGACTTATGTGACTCATTCTTATTCTACAAATAGGAAAACAGAGGCAAAGAGACCGACGTCTGAAATAAAACTCTGTTATAGCCAGTGAGATCAAATGGATGATCATTGGGTAGCTCAGTCTAGTCTCTTCAATAAAGAAGTTTGCCATGGTAAATAATTATACATTTTCTTTTTCCCCACTTCTGCTGATGCAAATAAATGCAAGGGGAGTTAATTTTTGAGATGCAATATAATATATAAATAATATAAATCAGAGCAATATGCATTGCCTTGCTAGTCTCTGAGGTCCACTTGGAACATATTCAGCCCTCCGAACACAGGGATGCTGGTAATTACTGTCAGATTTACATAACCATTTCAAATATTTTTATCACTTATGTCTGGTACTACAGCAGATCTTTTCTAGGACTGTGCTGATCACCAAGGACCTGCCTGACTGAAATCTTCTCCTCACTATCAGTAGAGCAGAATTTCTTTTGACTTTTTCCTCTTTGATCATCCTAACCCCTTGGAGCATCCCAAATACACACCCCATAGCTTCAGGACAGCATGGGAGAAGGAACGACCTTCTGTACTGGTACCTCATTGGGTGCCGAGGGTGCATTTGCACAGTGGGGCACTCGTCTGGATGTGAAATGAACCTGAAAGTGTTTTACAATGGTTTAGTTATTGTTTGATACACCTGATGGTTGGACGGCTATTCAGAGGGACCTCAACAGGCTGGAGAAGTGGTCAGAGGACTATGATAAAGTTCAACAACAGGAAATGCAAAGTCCTGCCCCTGCAGAGAAATAACCCCATGCTGGAGAGCAGCTTTGCAGGGAAGGACCTGGAAATCCTGGTGGAMAATCTGGACTTTAGCCAGCAATGTGCCCTTGTGGCAAAAAAGGCCGGGGTATCCTGGGCTGCATTGGGAAGAGCATTGCTGGCAGGTCAAGGTAGGTGATCCTTCCCCTCTACTCAGCACTGGTGAAGCCACACTTGGAATGCTGGGTCCAGTTCTGGGCTTCCCAGCATAAGAAAGACATGGACATACCAGAGTGTGTGCAGTGAAGGGCCATASAGATGAGTAAGGGACTGGAGCATTTCTCATCAAGGAGAGGCTGAGAGAGCTGGGATTGTTTAGCCCAGGGAAGAGAAGGCTGAGGGGGATCTTATCAAGGTGTATAAATATCTGATGGGAGGGTGTGAAGAAGACATGCCCAGACTCCTCTCAACGGTGCCCAGTGACAGGACGAGAAGCAACAGGCACAAACTGAAACACAGAAGGTTCCAGCTGAACATAAGAAAACCTGTGAGATTAATTGAACACTGGCACAGGGTGTCCAGAGAGGTTGTAGAGTCTCCACCCTTGGAGATATTCAAAAACTGTCTGGACAGGGTCCTTGGCAATGTGCTGAAGGTGACCCTGCTTGACCAGGGGGGTTGGACCAGATGACCTCCAGGTGTCCCTTCCAACTGCAGTGATTCTGTGATTCTGTGAAACAAGCATAGTTAGTGGCCAGCATTGAACAAGAGATACTTCAGGTAACTGTTTCACATCATAGTGGTGTCCTTACCACCAGTCCTAATTCCAGTCAGCAGTGTCTACCCCTGCTCTTGCACTGGACAGTCTTTTGGCCTGCAGTTGTGCAGTGCTAGCTCAGGGGCTGCAGCGGGTGATTGATGTGGTGTCTGTGCCAGCATATGCTGTGCTGGAACATGGCCCAGCTGTCTAGCGTTCGGGCCTGCTCAAAGCCTAGTTTCACCATTCGCATTTCAGCATCCTTTTTTAACAGATTCCTCCCTCCCCATCAGTATCACTAGTCAGAGACTCAGGTGTCAGACAAGTAAGCTATTTTACACGTCGGATTGCAACAAACTCGTTACTTACAATATCTACGATTTAATGCAAATGTCTGACCTTTGCCCATTACTGGAAAGAGGGCTTGACCTGATGCCTAGGTTGTCTTCTGCTCCCCTGCCCCATGATAACAGTCCCAGACACCTCCTATTAGCATGAAAGGCAGACAGCTGAGCACACACTGCAATCTGAACACAGCACCAGGTGGTTCCTCTTTCCTTTGTTAACTTTTGTTGAGAATTTGTGTTCAATTAAACAAAAATAACTGTTCAAAAGCATGTTGTGTTTAAAAGAGAACAACTTGGGTTTCTTTGGCTTTCTTCAGGCAGCTAAGGCTGCAGCAGCCACACTATTGGGGGTACAGAAGCCACGGGCTGATGTGTCCCTCCTCCACACCGTGGCCATTAGTCTGCCTGGGTAAAGGGAGGCTTCTCCAGCTAGCGTCTCTGCTCCTAGAGACTTTCTCTGCTGCAGGTTTCAATGCATCTATACACAGGCCCTGTCCTACATTCAGGTCCAGAACTAGGTACATTCTCAGTCTGGTTTTAGAAGTTTAATCCCCATATGCTTCGATAGAGGTAGACAGAAAGAAAATCAGCATGCTACCAGTCTAGAATTTACCTATGAAACCTTATCTTGTGACTATTTTTGACTATAAGTACAGTGGCAACTATCAGTGTATAAGTGAAATATGTTTTTAATTATTATTTTTTTCCTAGCAAGAAGAGTGTTTTGCGGTTTGGGATTTGTGTTTTTTTTTTTTTTTTTGGCATGAGCAATAATTGTTTCATGAAATAATTTAGCCATAATTCATAATGTCACATTTTTTTTCACATATTGTTCAATAAGCTGAATTTTCGCTGTCATGAACTGTTCATGGCAAGTCCATGAAAATTACTAGGAAGAAAGGCAAACTATTAATGTAAGAACATGTTTTAGTGATGTTCTGTGTTTAAATTAAAATGCTCTTTCACATTAGTATTAAAAAACTCCCCACGAAGTAGTTGTTGAAACTAAAACTACAGAAATTCTCTAATAAAATGCCAGGATTAGACTTGGTTGAGTTGGCTAAAGGAATTTCTAATTCCACATAGGCATGTTTTTTTACCCTTCTCTGCTTTACTGCTCAAGTAAAGGTGGTAAAATCCATCTAAGCCTAGTCCATACTTCTTCCTGTATCTGACTGCACTTATAAAACATATTTAAGACATTGCCCGTGCTGAAGCAGTGTCCAAGCCTTCAGTTGACTGGTTTGTCTAAACAGACTGAAAACATTAAAACAACTTCTAAAAAGCTATCAAGCAAAGCCTGATAGGTACAGATTTTCTTTAAAAAATAGTTTAGATAACTGAGACTCAGCTAATTGGCTAGCTTGCTTTGTTTGCTTTTAGACAGGAATCAACATGCACATGTTTTTAAATGATATCAGAACAGCTAGCATGGAAAAGTCAGCTTGTTTTAGCTTTGGCTGTAACGTGCCCTTTTCACATGGTCTCTGGGAGAATTTTGTGCCTTGCAGACAACCCCAAACAAACTCAGCTACTTTGAGGTAGTTGTTTACTCTGCCCGCATTAGGGTCAGTGAGGTAGAAGTCCACTTCCTCAGCTGCTGGTTCTTCTGCCGCCAGTGGTCCTTCTCCTAACCTTTCTCCTAATCTCTCCTCATGTGACAAAGGTTGTCTGCTGATGGCTCTTCAGGCAGAGTGAAAATGAACACAAACAAAAGACAAAGTTACTTGAAGCAACTGATAGTTGGTTTAGAGTAGAATAAGTGGAATTTCTTAATGTTTTCTCTGCCTTTTTCTCTTCCGCCCACCAGGTCAATTCACAATGTCCTGAGGCTCTTTAATGTCTCAACCTCTTCTTAAAAAACAAGAACAAAAATAAAAAATATCATTTTTTCTTTCACTCCTTCCCCCAATCTTTATCAGCAACACCACTGACTCCATAAAATTCTCTGTCATTAAGTGTCAGCCTTGCCTTATCACTATCCTTTGAAAGAAGCAGAAGGCAGCAGACGCCCTAGATGCTGTGGTAATGCACATGGTATGTTTTCAGCTAAATCTTGATTGAAGGTAATCAAGATGAAACAAAAAAGAGATAGTAACATACCTCATTGTAATGATATCACTGTTAAATGTAAGGCATTCTCCCAAGAACTAACAAAGCACGAACATGTTTGTTAAGTCCTGTGAGTGAGGGAGGGATCAATCCTGAAAAGAATTTGGGACTGGTGTGTTGAAAATTGCCATACAGCCCCATCATGGCAAGCCAGCAAATACCTCACTACAGGGTTGCCCAAAGTTTAGGGGCAGAAAATGAAAGCCAATACTCAAATTGTATGTGGGCTTTTTTTTCTGTGTTTTTTTTTGTTTTTAGGTAAAATGAAAATGAAATTACCTTATTTGAAAAATGCCCAGCACCATTTGCTTCATGTACAGCACTGGAAAGATTACAAAATTTCCTCCTCTCCATTTATGGCTGGGCCACCAAGGGATGCCCACTGTAATTCTGCATCCTAAGTTCACTACAGACTTGGAGGAGAAAGCAGCAGAATGGCAATATCAAGGTCTAGTGATGTGAATGTCTTGGCAGAGTTGCTGCAGCTCTCCTCAAGCAGAGGAACTGAGGAACATTCTGGTTACTCGTTCTCACATCCTATAGCAAAAGATACATTAATGGAAACCCAGCTTCTCTTTTTCTGATAAGAGTGTAGATAGTGGGTCTGTAGGTTGCTCTTGGTGAATGCTGAATAGGTGAGATGCATCGTAAGAGCACCGTTTTGCCCTTAAGTCCACGGACAACCTTCTCCTCGCCTCTGATTGTGTACTTGGTGGAGCCTGCATAATTCACCTTCCTGTTGCTTTCCTCCCTGTTTTGATTGTTCCTCCCATTGCTTCTGAGAAGCCAGGATTACCTCAGCTTATTCCAACAGCTTTTTGAAGTCACTTACCTAAGTGATTTTCTTGCTAAATTGCCAAGTACACCACAAAGTAGGGGCTTCTTATAAGCAGAGGTTGCAAGCAGAAATTCAGCAGAGGCAGCTTTTTCCATTTTCCTGTTTTACAAATACGAGAAAATATTCAGTTTGAGGTGAATCATAGCGGAGAGCACAGAGCCTTATTCTGCATCCTTACGTAGGTTGAACTCGAAGACCTGCAGTCAGAGTTTTGCTTAGGTAGGCTATGCAGAGAAAACTGCAAGATCGACACTTGCCCTGCTCATGCTCCCTCTCAACAGATCATCACTACGTTCTCTGTTTTTTTTTAACCCTGTTTTCCTAAGAATACGAGACTTATGGGATCACAGTGTCTATGTCTGTACCCTCCCCCGTACCTTTTGAGGCCATTGGCCATTGTGGATCAAATTAGAAAGGAAGTATCTGACTTGCCCGGAAGGCAGTGTTTGGGTAGAAGAGAAGAAACCCAAATCATAGTCTCTGTCGAGGGAAAGCCAGGCAGACCACAACTGTCACACACATCACCACAGAGGGCACCCACAGCGGTCAGCACACATACAACTCCTTGTTGTCCATGGACAACAAGCTGTCCATTGCACAAGCTCTCTCTTGCCCAGTGGGGACGTGGAGGGATACAGAGAGAAAGGGATTGCAAGGTTGTAGGGAGGAATATGAGACAAAAGAGAAACCCCAAGATAACAAGGGTTCATGGGTTCTGCCCCCTCGCTTTTTATTACACAGAATCACTTTTTTCTTACATCCATGTTGTCCAGCTGTCTCCACTGCTGGCTCTCTCATATACCTGCAGAAGATCCTATAGCTACCTCTGTATTACTGCTTCAGACAAATGGGTTCCTAAAAGGATAAGTTGTAGCTATGAAGAGCTGGAAGGAGCATGTTCCTACCTGAACTTCTTTGGAAAAATAACTGSAGTGCTTTGGAGCAAAAGATCAGTGCAGTGATAGTGGCTAAGAGCAGTGAGCCTTTGCGCTTTAAATCGTCAGTCTGCACGCTAAGGAGGAGGCAGAGGGAGGAGGCAGAGGCAGAAGCAGTTTTTCTTTTCCGTTTGACTGTTTTTGTTTACCATGAAGTCTTCTGGGGTAAGCAAAAGCCTGTAAATCACTTTAAACACTGAACAATCTGTGAGTGCTAAGTATGATGTGACAATTCACTTCTCATCAGTAGCAGAAACTGATCATGATGATGAATATCAATTTTTTATAACCAACCCTCTTAGAAAAACATTTAGGCTGATAGGATCAGCACTAAACCCCAATATATTATCAGGCATTTTGCATGAGGAATCCATTAATTAATATGAATTTTAAAAACAGAACACTTTCCAATTCCTATAGTCTACTTCTAAAGTGCTTCTAAAATGCTTGGCAGAAACCTCTAACCTTCCCAGTTCTGAAGACAGTGAAAAATCATGCCTTGTAATATTATCCACGGGAGTTATTTCATACACTTCTGTGAACTCACATGACTAAACTGTACACACATACTTAAACATTTGTAAGGTCAAGCCCTAAATACCTGAGCTATCTGCTTCAATGGGATGATGGAATTAATTCTTTTTGCTCAGGGAATAGGAGTCTTTTATCTACTTGTAATGCAGTGTCTTAATGCATTTGTTTCAGTGCTGTAACACTAAATTTCATGAAGACTTAAAATAAAAAATTATTAGCATCAGGTCATGGACAAATGTGTGCAGTCTAGCTGAAGAGAATGTGTTTTGGACAGTGTGCAAGATACTATTTGCTAGAAGAAAAATGAAAAGAAACCACAATTTCTGTTGTGGAAATAACTAACTTTAGAAATTAGCAAACTTCTAAGACTTGTGTAAGCAACTTCTGTGTTAGGAAGGTCTCATGGAACTGGTGAGAAGAAATCTCCTTGTCCTGAAGCTTCTGTGAAGCCCATGCAGTCTTTTTGCAACTGTTTTACTCTTTGCATTACAGGATATAAGGATCACTAGTGTGTACTACACCAGTGTAGGCATTACAGCAATATTTCATAGTTATATACATCCAGTGCCCAAAGAGCCCAAACAGAGCTTTGACTAAGGTAACTTGATGTCCATGGTGTTGCCATTTATGCACAGCATGTTCTCCTGCTGGAGGGTTGCTCTTCATTCTCTGTGAAACCCTTGTGGTTTTCTTCCCTCAGAGGTATTTATGCTCATGTGTGGGGAAGGGAAGGCACTCACTGAGTGTCATTGACTGAGGATTTTCTTTAGGCAGACTTGACAAAGTAATGTCAGTTGCAGATGAAATTAGTGGTCACCCATCTGACCRATATGTGGAAATAGGTAGAGTAAAGGTAGAAGATCAGATCTCCTTTTTTATGTAGCCCTTGTTAAACACTTTTCTTTCCCTTGTCTTTGAGCCCTGCTTCACATGCTGCCTTCTCCTATGACCACTGTAGAGTTTTCTTTTTTCACTTGAAGAACTTTGTTTCTCTTGAGTTTTTTTCAGAATGGGGTAAATATCTTCTTTTTAACTAAATAAGCTATCCCCAGTGTTGTAAACATCCCTGCCAACTCTAGCTATCCTGCTTCTCAAGTTGTTTTCCCTGTAAAAAAAAGCCCAGCTCTCTACAAGGAGAGGGTAGCTGAAAGGACAGCATGAAGCAGAAAATTCAGTGGAAGACAATCATCTCCTCTATAGGAGATTCATCAGTATGGAGCTTGAGCTGAGTGAGACAAACTCACACCTATTATTATGGATCGATGCAGCACCCGGAGCGCTTGACAAAGAAAGGCATAGGCTTTCCCTTTGAAAGATGAAATAAATTCCAAACTCTTTTTGCTGCTGCAGAAATAGCATGTGCCTAGGTGCATTCCTGTCCAACCAAGCGTTTATGGAGATGTTTAAGCGTGTTGAGTGGGGGCCTGCTTGCACGGTGACTTCAAACGCCTGTGTTTCAATATGACGTATTTGGCTAGCAGCTATAGCAATTAAACACGTTTTGCCAGTAGCTTGGGTCAACATAGCCTTTTTCCCATTAAATAGGTCACAACATTTTTTTTTGATTTGTGCTCTTGCTTCTCAGTCTGGTTGGTAGGTAGCCTACAGGCAGGCTGTTGCAAAGGGGCAGCAGATGGCTGTTGGTTCTCTGATGAACAATATGTCCCTCCTGGAAAGCCACAGAGCAGAGCTGGTGCCGCGATGCCACCCTGCTTCCCCTGGAGCCCCTACGCAGAAAGCCCTGGCCAGCGAAGGCAGGAAGGTGGTGGGATTGGGTACGTGGTGCTCTCTGCTTCCCAGCCTGGGCAATGCAGCATCCACAAACAGCGGCTTAAAATGCGGAGGCATTTTTCACCAGTTGCGAAAAAATGACCATATGAAATCACCATATCTGTTTATCATATAAAAGGATCAGATGGGAGACCCCTCACCTTGTTCACAGGTGAACTGAACAGACTGTGACTCAGAGGGTGAATGGGGGCAAAATAAGACATCTCTGCTGCCTCCCAAAGGCAAGTGTGCTGACGGGAGTCCAGGAAGGGCTGTAAAATGGCCAAACAAAGGAGGAATGGTGCAATGGTCATTTTGAAATAAACCTGTTTGTGACTGGCAGTGACTGTGGAGATATTTATGTTCTGATTCACACCAAAGTGCAGCACCTGCAGTTTTAGTCTGGATGACTTCAGGAGAGAAGCAGCAGCAGCAAATGCAGTTCATACAGTTCTAACATTTGAAAACAAGAAAGCAAGAATCAGGGATGCTCTGGGCGCTGGGACTGCTATTACGTTAGAGCATAGCCTGCGTAAGAGGCGGCTGGAGCATCTCCCCACTGAAAGGTGCAGCACACTTAAAACTGACTCGCTCCTAACTGGGGTTCACACAAGTTGCATATCTCTTGGATTCCACTTGCAGCCTCTCTTTAATGTGACAATTGCAATTACAAGGAACTCTTACATGTCATGTATTACACCACCTAGGAGCCTTTCGAGGGTGCCCTCAGAAAGTCCCTTGCACCTCCTGCTTATCCTTGAAGACAAACCTGAACTTTCTTATCTGTGTCTCTGCTAGACTGCCTGGGACAGTGTTTGTCTCCACATCTATAGGCCCCAAGCATCCTCTAGTCAACATCCTTACAGGAATCCTCACTGAGAGACATCTGCTATTTTCTCAGTTTTGCTGATAAGAAAACTGCCACAGCCAGATTGAGGTCAGGAGTGGTCGCTGCTTTGTATGCCTCGTGGTTGATGCCATCAGGAGACAACTGGAGCAGCTGCTTTGAGAAACTCATCAAATTCCAGCAGACATCTGTGGGAACTGCAAGAGCCAACACTGGAAAAACAGCTCCTCTAGGGGTATCAAACTGTCTATTTAGTGTCTCTTTTAGCCAGGTTGAAGATGGGATCAGGAAAGAAAGTGTCTACAGATTATTTCCTCCAAGAAGATCTTCAGTTCCAACAAATTCTTTAACATACAGACTTCTCAATGCAGTCTTCAAGGGTATTTAGTGATTTTTTTCCCCCCTACAAGTGCTTAAAATAGCTGGGGTACTTAGTAAGTGCAGTGAAAAGAATCTTTACACAGCCTGGTTGGATAACTCCTCTGCTTAGCAATACACGTGTTCCTTCAGTGTACTCAACCACTGGAGCTAGCTTAGAACAGTTTAAACAAACATTGGTTTAAACGCTTAGGAAAAAAAAAAAAGAAAAAGCAGTTTGCTCACATAGAGAAATGCCTTTCTAAAAGCCTTAGTGAATCACCTGCTGAGGGAAACCTCCATTCTGACTAGCTTGAATTTTTCACTTGAAGGCATTTTTACTCTTTCCATTTCCATTTCAGATAAGGAAGATGACTTTCTATCCGCTCCGCCGCTGCTAGATGTATCCCAGATGCTGGCTGGTGCATTTGTTTACTACCGGAAAGGTAAAGGTTGTGCAGCTGCACTTCTGAAGGGGGGTGCAAAAGCCGCTGCTCTCCATCCCTGGAGCAATGCAAGATCCCTTGCAGGTCACACACCCCTGCAGCCCTTTGGCAATGCTTTGTCTGGGGTAATCACTGGAGAACAGGAAAAGTTAGGTGGCAGGTGGAAAGTGTACTGCATACCAGCTTTTCCTCACAACACAGCCCAGGAATTCCTGCTTGTCTATCTTGATGGATCCTTACACCTGCTTTATAAATGAGGAGGAAAACAATTCACAAGTACAGACTACCTAAGCCCCACTATATTACTGTTCCCCCTCCCATATAAGGTAGAGTAAATAAAAGAGAAAATCTAAATGTAAACAGAATTAAAAATAGCTTTTCCTATTCCCCATTACTACATATATTGACTACTTAAAGACATGGAGACTGTGGGAGCTGCACAAAGGGCGCATTGAAAGTGCACATCATCTCCTATTCACATGCAGTGTGACCACCCCAAAGTGCACAATGCAACTAGAGCCAAGGCAGAAAACATCATGGGGCAGCAGGAGTCAGGAGGAGGCTGCATCACCAATGTATCTGCAGCTGATATGGTTACACAAGAAACCCATGCTTTTCTGCAAGGCAGAGGGGTAAAGGAGAAGTAATGTAATTTTTTTAGTGAGTAAACATGGCCTACCCAGAGAAAAAGCCCACTGTGATTTACAGTTACAGTTTAGCCATAGTACTGTCTGGTGTCAGGTATTGAAAGGCAATACCCAGGAAAAGTGCTGTTCGAAAGGAGTACTCTGCTCCTGGGTCACGGCTTCCTCATGGCCCAGGACCAAGTCCTCTTCTGCGCGAGCTCCCTGCGCATGGCCCTCATGCCACGGCGAATCCCGGAGCGCGGCCTCAGCCACAGCATGGCAATCTCTGCTGCTTGGGGGTTAGACAAGTCCTAGTAAATGAACATATTCCGTGTGTCCAGCCTGCAGAGGAGCAGGATCAGAGAGGCTTCTTTTGATTCAGCAGGGTTTGTTATTATATCACATGAAGTAATTTCCAATTCACTTAAAGAGAGTGTGCGTGTGTGTGCATGCGTGTGCGTGCGTGTGTTTTAAATTAATGCTTTCCCAGGCAGAGTGATCTAGATCCTGGTCATGAATCCAACAGAAGCATTTGGTGTGCAAGAAATGGAAGACTGAGCCTTGCTTTGTAACTTGCTTTTGTAATTCAATTTACTCTTTACGTTGGTTTAAGACACAACATCAGCACAACTGTGGCATATCTGCAAAATCAGTTTGTTTTTTTTTTTTCTCTTTCTGACTGAAAAGAAAGCAATGAATCCAAAAGCCACTAGACTAAACATATCTGCTGGGCCTGATGAAAGAAATGAAAGGGGTCAGATGACATATAAGCAAGTCTTACTCGGAAGTGTTTAATAGCAAGCAGCACCACATCCCATCTTCGTATTTTGCGCCTTTCCATCCGCGTCTCCAGTTAGCCTCCCTCCTCCCAGCATTTGCTTTGCTACAGCACCTAAAGCCCAGCTCCTCCTGAACTAGGATGGCGTGACCCATGCCTGTGTCTCTGATGGTGCTGTAGGACTGCAGCTGTAGGACTCTATATTCCCCAAGTAGTTTAACATAAGCAGTGGCCATCTGAAGTTACATGACTCCTGCTGCACTGAGACTTCAACCAGTCTTAAAAACACTCACTCCCAGCCCATGTCTGCGAGGCAGGGAAGCATTATGATCTCATTACACACGAGGAGGCTGAGTCAAGGAGAGCCTCTGACTTCCGCAAGGCCACAGGGATTTTGTGGCACACAGGCGGGAGCACAACACAAACCCCACAGTTTTGGTGCTTTGACTGCTAGCTTGACCATCACTTCCAGATGGACCAGAGATAGCTGTATGCAGAAAGCGCTTGTGGAGAGGAAAAAAAAAGGGCGATAGAGAGATTCCTTCATCTGAGAATGGGGTGAAACAAAATTGCAACTCCTAAAACTTCAAAGACGGCTGTGATTCAGAAGAGCTCAGCCCTGCAGTGACACATTTGCTGCATCTCCCCAGTCATGGGAGACTGGCTGTAAGTGGTGCTCGGGGCCTGCCCTTCCCAGGTTTACACTTGCTGGGACAGGCTCTACCATCTCATCTGCTGGTGTTTCTGCCTTCAGGAGAGCTGCTGATTCCCTAGTAGGGGGCAGAGGAGTGTTTTGGCTTACTGCAATCTTTTTAAGTGTCTTTTCTGCCAAGGGCCTCTGACATGTGGCCAGAATTGCATCAGAGCTTGCGGAAATACTTTTAGCTAAAACAAATATTGAAGCCTAACTTCTACAGGGATGTACCAGCTTTGACAAAGGCTTTGTTGATCAAGTTTTCATTCAAGGCAGAAACTATTTCTGGCTATGCCTTCATGAGCAGTTTAGACTGATTGGAAAAAGCACCACTACTGAAAAAGGCAGCCTGGCCCTTCTCCTCACCCATGACTTCATACCTGCTAAACAAGCAGTATTTTCCTCCTGGATCAGTGCACTGACCTGGCAGAGCACACAGCTGCACAGGTCCCAGCATCAGCCCAAAAAACATGACCATGGCACTTGGCAGGGGGGGCCAGGACTTCCCCTTTCAGTAGCAACACAGCTTCTGATCAGTTTAGGATACTTGTGAAGTTGCTCCCTCAAAATTTACAGTGCCAAGACTCGAGTGCTGACTTGAGATATGATATGTCCTGGTGGGAGCCTGACATGGGGAATCTGCAATGAATCCTCTCCTGCGTCAGGCTGCACAGGGATTCAGACCAGGCAGCATCAAATTCACCCACCCAGACATATACAGATTCTCTTTTTTTCTCTCTCCATTGCTGTGAAAATAATCTGGATTAAAATAAAGATTAAAAAAAAAAAAAAGTCAGAACCTGTTGCAAAAGGGTGTCTAAGCCCGCATCAGCTGTCCTAGAAATGGTTACAAACACTCACAAAATACCTTCCAAATAAGAGATGTCAGCCTTGGACAAACTTGCTGCTCAGTTGCCAGCAGTCTCCTGACCAAAAGACATGGACTAAGGCTTTGAACTGTGGCTATCAGCCAGAAGAGCACCTGCTCCTTTCTCTCTGCCCCAAACATAAAGTTATTTCAGCTGCTGAACACTTAGTTTTGTTTACTGTTTCCCACCAACTTCTACAGTGCTTAATTTTCTGAATGAGCTTAGAGAAAACTAAATATGATGCTTACTAAGGAAAAGGACAGTAACGCAAATTGTTCCTCTAGTCAAGATGTTTCTCACACAGCTGGCAAAATTGAACTCTCTCTTGTAATCAATGTAAATTGAGCTCTGCCAGACCCTGATGAATGGGGCTCTCCAGCAATCCCTGCAAGGACATGGGCTGGCTACAGAAGGAGGGTTTGATCTTATTTCTCAGGTATACGCAATTCTTGTTTACCAGAGCTGTGGCTGACCCAGGCCCTCCCTCGCCCGAGCCCCCCGCCGCATCACAGTCGCACAGAGAGTAATGCAGAACATTTGGTTCGGTCTCCTGCTGCCATTTAAAGCTGGCTCTGCTCTCTACAGAATGTGGCATAGAAACCTCTCAAAGGTGAATACCCTCAATATGTTTGCTATTCTGGCTATTTCAACACTTAATTATTGTCTTCCCTCCCCCCGAATGCTTTATTTAAATAGACTTCATGTATATGAGGGGCAGGTAGCAGAGGTTAGGAGGAGCACATCTGGCTTCTCAGATTTGAAACTGTCCCTAAAGTTCAGTACCTCAATGGACTAAATGTTGGCAGGACTATTTTCAGCTATGGCTATTTCTGACATAGCCAAAGCCAGGCAGCTTGTGAAATCAGTTCCTCCTGCAAGAACACCAACCTTCTTTGACCCTAGCTCTGATTTCAATCCCCAATGTCTGAACACTGCACCTTTGACTGACAGCTACTACTAATTACCAGCCCCAACCATTTGTCAAGGTAGAGAGGCCACTAATTTCACCCGTTTTCTTTTTTTTCCACATTCCCATTCTACTTGCAGCACCCAGCCCCCTTGCGTGTCATTGATAGAAATAGTCTGAGACAACGCAGAATGCTGAATAAAATCTATTGCCCTCACTTATTATTTGCACTGCAGTCCTCATCTCTCGACCCAAGAGTCCAGGACAGCCCTTTGGCCGTGTCAACTACCACATCTTTGCCCATCAGGAATAAAACGGGGCCACTGCTGGAAAACAGGAGAAGACAGAACAAGAACCTGAATTTGACTCTACTATTACACTGCAGCTATGGCTATAAATCCATTTTTACTGTAACATGATTTGGACAACGTCCCTCACCTCATCAGCAATTCCAGACACCAACAAGAGGAAGGACATCCTCACAATTAAGTGTGTGTCAGACAAAAACTAAGTGGTAAAAGCGGTTTAATGACCTAGTGCCACACCCTCCTTGATGGACAACAGGGCATGTCAAGAACTTACTATTGTTGGTAATGCTAATGGAGGCCTTTGCTGAATTACAGAAATGTGCACCTCCAAAGTGTATCTTCGGCTGGGATTTGTAAATATTGAGAAATGTCCTCAAGCACTGAGAGTACCCCAGAGTCACAAATGATAATCAGATTTGTAAAGGAGATGCACACATCTTCTGGTTATTCTGCTGTACTAACAGCAGTCCAAAATACAGACTTTCCTGCTGAGCAAAGACAGGAAACATGTAGCTACCAAGCAGAGGAGAGAGAAGTCAAGCTCTTGCCAAATTAAGTACAGTTTTCTCTGCAGTCAAGTTTGTACCATATTTACTATGGAACTCTGCTAAGAGAATAAAATAAAAATTTGTCAAAACCTCTGACAAATCAGGAAGAGCTCTCAGAAACTGGCAGTGTTTTGGAAGTAGGCTTAATAAAATGCAACAAGACAAACCATTTTCTCCATCACAAAATCCAGAGAAAATGATGGAAGAGTACAAAGATATCTGGAGTGGGAATTACCATGATACATATTTTGATATAGAATAGGTAGCAGAAATTATTTTTTTCCAGTTCTCAATTAATTTTAATAATTTATGTAGTTCAGATTTACTAAAAACAAGAAGCTGTTTCAACAAAAGTTTTCTTATAGAAGCTCCTTGTTACCAAAGGGGTGTGTATTTGTCAGGATCTGCATATGCCATCCCTCCTTGCAAAACTTGTAGCATTGCCCTATCTCTTGTCAGACTGGAGTGATAGACAGTGCTCTTGGACAATGTTGCTGATGAACAATTCAAGGCAGATTTTTTAATAGTCGTGTTTCAGAATATAACCCCACCTACACAATAACTTTCTAGACTCTGTTGCATTTCCTAGGTTCAAAACAGACAAATGACTTTACTGGGTAGATTTTTAACTGTAAGTTGCAGAAGGACAATAAAAATATCTTGTTGTTGGAATTGAAATGGCCTTACAAGCCATTTCGATTTCAGCCGCAGAGGTCTGACCTTACAGCTTCTCAAAATGATCATCAGCACTGTTTGAACACTTTACTTTTTGCAGTTCACCTCATCTGGATAAGCACGTGGAGTTGCACGCAGCAAACAGGAGTAAAAGGATAGGCAGAGAAACTTAAGCCCTTGAATAGGGCCTGAGACCAGGTCTGCAGTTCAGCTCTCCTAACTACTGCTATAAACTGAAGTCTGTTCTTCAGCTTATGCAAAATCTGGCTCTGGGCCTGGTGGAAATTAACAGCAGGGTTGAAGTGGTAAAAGCAATCTCTGTAGGTTTTATGAGTCGTAGAATGAACCCCATGCTTCACACTTATTGAGTATGCATAGATCAACAAGTCCCTAAAAACCGGTTAGGGCAGCTAGTCTTCATTCACATTCATCTGTAATGCAGAGGCATACAGAAGTCATGACCCTGCTGTCATAGTTACTATAGAGTTGCATAACAAGGAGTTGTGACCCCAGGTTGCTAGTGCATTGAAGGAGCTTCTAATATCAAATTTTGAAACCAATTCTTCTAATGGCAGAAACGATTTGCATATTATTTCACTTACCAGTCAAAGTAACAGCTGGAAGCAAGCAACAGTTGGAAGCAGTGTCTGTTAGTAGCTTCTATGGATAGGGAAGTGCTACAAAGGTTAGGTTTCTCCTTTGGGGAAAACTTTTCTGTCAGAGATTTCGTTGAAGCCACATCCTAGAGACAATGACTGGAAATGGAGATGATGAACATTGCTGAAAACGAGTGGGTTCCAGCACTTCCTGTATGGAAACCAGTTTCACTTCTGGGAATAAAAAAAGTGCTGCCAGATAAATACTGAACAATGCAGGCATGTTCCCATTATTGGTCAGTGAAGTGATGCTCAGCTTCGTACTGGCACACATGAATGTCAAATCTTAGAGAGCTCATTGGTGGAATGTGGAAGATGCTTTAAATCAATGGTACCATAAAGAAAAGCGTAAAACAGTTATCACTCTTTTCTCTTTTACAGATGCAAGGGCAAAATTGTAACACTATTTTGTATTTGCTACTAATGTCACAGGAAATCCAAAGAGCTCATATTCATACTGCACAACTGAACTGTGCTGGAGTCAGGAGCATGGATTGACTAATAGCACAGAGAGACTCTGACCATAATAAAAATCGTGCATTTAGCTGGCCAGTGACAGCCCCTGGCACTTCCATTTGCTTTGACCTGTGCTCCTCTTCTGTGCAACACCTGACTCACCCAGTGCATTTTGGGTGCGTGATGTAGCACTCTTTCCTGTGGTGAGTAACTTGAAGCAGAAAGGCGGGTCCGGTAAGGGAATTGTGAAACAACTGCAGTAACATGGAAGATTAGAAGATTTAAATATCCTTAGCAGAGTGGAATGGACAAAGCAAGCCGGAATTTCTCCCACTCTTTGACACTTATGTCTCTGCTTGGTGGCTACGAGGGATTTTCTACAGAGCTTTCTTAGCCATGGTAGTAAGAAAGAGGAGGATAATCTTAATTGCATAGCACTAAGTCACAGCCGGGTAAGTGATTCTTGTAACACTGCTCGATTTTCAGTCCCTCTTAGGAAGATGCTTTCCCTGGTTTGTTAAGTACAAATGAACATTGGTACTTGGAGAATGAGTGGAAAACAGGGAGGTAGCTTGGGCACTTTGTATTCATTCTTTACACCTGTCCTGTACTCCCAATTTGAAAACAGTAAACTAGGTTCCTTTTCAAACTTGCCTTAGAAAGTAGCAATAACCTCTTTGCAAAACAGTTTGCAGCCATCAGTCTTACCTGGGATGAAAGGGTCATACTCCAAGTCTTGAAATCCCTCTCCTCTTAGGAGCATTTCTAAGTTCTAGGCCTTGATTCGGGTTATGGAAGCATACATTAAAACTCTGTTAATTCACCAATTTAAATATTCACAAAGCTCCTTCATGAAGCTAAGTGATCTGCTACTGCAGTTGTCTGCTTCAAGCTTCCTCTGAATTCTCTACTGCTGCTCACCTGTCAGCTCCAACAGCTGCAAGCAATATTTCCTTCCAACTCTGAGGAAGCAAGGAGATATACCCCATTCTATCTGATGCTAATTTGGTTACAGTGACTCACCCTCTTCCATGATTTCCAGGCTAATTGCTACAACATTCTCTAGCTCCCAACGTGATTCCCAGGGGTCCGCAGAAAATTTTGATTCAAAATGTTCTAGTCAAAGATAATGGTGGTTTGACTCCTTATGTATAACCAAATCAAATAACATAATCCTAGCTATCAAGGCCTTTAATGGGTAGGAATGCCTCCAAAATAATCTTTTTCCTGTTCCTCCTGCAGATATGTACCTTAGGAATGATGACATCATCCACTCTACTGGCTTAAAAAAGCAGGATCTGGTTCTGCCCTGGCACTCAGGAGCTGGGTTTGGCATTGCCGCTCACGGGCACTGACAGTTTCCTTCAGAATAAAATTCAAGACCCGTTCTTTTGCTTTTCCTTTTCCACAATGATTAAAGCTTTGGCTTTAGCCAGCAGTTGACACCACTCAGCTTTTTGTAAAATAAAATTTTTCCACAGTTGCAACCAACAAAAAGAACTAAAGAGAACTAAGAACTAAAAAAGGTGCCAATGCTACAAGATTGTACAGCTCTGGCGCCAAAGTTCAGTGAAAGCAGGATTTGTTGATATGTTCCTACTGGGTCACCCGTCTTTCTGCACTGTCTTTGTTGGCTGATTCAGTCTGCTACATATATTTTTGGCTTGCAAGCCTTCTGGATAGGGGGTGTCCAAGTGAGACTCATTCATCTCTAGTGGGCAACAGAGACAATAATGATCAAAGTGTCCTTCTTTGTGGCCAGGCTACAACAGCAGATTTTACAATGCAATGAGCAGTTCAAAAAAGTGAAACACATAGTGACTCAGTCACACACATGATCCTGTAACAGCATCAGCACAGTCTAACCCCTGCCAAATGCGAGAGTCCTCTCTTCTTTCCCATGTTTCTGACAAGTATTGAAAAGCAAAAATTGTAACCCCTCTGTATACCACATGCCAGTGTCTCATGCTGGCCATGACTCACTCAAGCAAATTCCTTAACCTTTGCTGCATAACTTTACTCCCCTGCCTCCAAAATTGCTGAAATGCAGCAAGTAAAATGAAATGCAGGACYTCTTATCATCCCAATTTGAGTACATAACACTCTTCGCTGTGTAGGTGTCCTGGGCTTAGTGATAGCAGGACCCAGGGCTCAGGCAACACGGTCCATATTTACCCAGTCTCAATATAGGGCTGCAGTTTTAAGGCACACCCAACTGAATCAGTAACATGGTCGGATTCTGAAAAATGGCCTTTAAAATATGCATGTTTTAGATTAGGACAGCATCAAGGTAGTCTGGTTGGTGTAGAAAATGCTAGATCAATGTGGTTAATGCAAATCTGATGCAGGTCCACAGATCTTCTGGCTTCAAGGCAGCATTAGCTGTTGGCCTGCTGCACCTGTGAAGCTTGTTACAATAAACCGTGCAGCCATATGGAGGAATACCACCAGTCTTCTCTCTACAGCTCACCTGTATTTTGTAGACCCAAACACTCATAACTGCAAAGTCTGAATGGCTTGGTTGTAACCCTTTTGGAAAGCAGGTAGTTCAGGACTGTTAAAATTTGATTTTCTTCCTCTCTTCTATCCACTACTTTGCCTTCTGAGTTGGACAGAAACTGAAAAGATAGAAGAGTGAATCTGTGGTCCTGCTTCCTGTCCTTTGTGACCCACTGGACTGAGTTTAACAATCTATTAATTAAAGCCATTCACAGAAATTAATGGAAATAAATTCTGAAAGTGTAGGTAGTGCTTTCAGGCTACCTTCAAAGAAGACATTGCATTGCTCCATCTAATCTGGCCTAATGAGAGGTTTCAGCCCACAAGCACACTTTGTCCGCTTCTTTTGGCGATCAGCTGTAACTTAAGACATTACTTTTCTATATCACTGGCAAAGCTGAAATATGCCATGACTCAAATCTAGGAATCTCTTAAGTAATGATGCTGCAACGCAGCATCTTTGGAATAAAAAGTTGCAATGAACTAACAAATACCTTCTCCCAGAGTGGAAACAGCCAACACAGAATTAGACTGTGGAACCACAAATACATAGCTCTCTCTACAGGGACTTGACCAGTTAGGGAACTGTGTTCTGACTCCCTTCATTGTAAATCTCAGACACTTAAAAATTGCTAAATCCCCATTGTTTCATAACTCTTTCTCAATCATCTGAATCATGGGAATCCTAAAACTTGTGGCTGTCTCCAGTCTACATTAACTTAAGGAGAGAATAATAATTTATGTCCACCTCCACCCAAGCTTACCTCTGATTGCCCTTTTCTGACCCTACCATTTGCACGAAGCCACTGATCTCTTGTGCCTTTCAAACTCATCATTCAGATCAACAGTAAAACCAGTCCCTAATACAAATAGCAGTATGAAGCACTTTTCTATCCTGTGCCTGCTGCTACATGCCCAGAAGAGATGCTAAATGGAGAAATGGTTTGCACCAAAATACTTGCTTCCTGCATATCTTTTTGTTCAGAAAATTTCTTCAGAATTGAAATCCATATGCCAGCAAACAAACATTTCTAAACAGTAAAAGCATCTGTAATGTGTCTGGGACTTGAGCAACTGTGTTGGAAGCTTGAGGGTTTTCTATATTATTAATTTTGAGAATAAAATTAAAATTGGAGCTAATCTGCTTTATCCTAAAATTGTGTTTCAGAAGCTCTGCTCCTAAGCTAGAAAGAAGTATGAGGAAGAGAGTCCCCTAATGGAGCATGTTAGTTTCCTGCTACATTTATTTCACCGGATGAAGTTAATGTGGTTAGCATGTTCCTTGTACAAACAATACACAATTTACATTTACAGCTACATTTTTTTTGATCTTCCAAGACTTCCATTTCCTCCATTCCTGCAGTAAGTCAGGACCAATGCATTTTAAACACGTCTAAAAATTTTGGAGTAAACGTCTACTCTTTGTTGTATTCACAAAATGAAACAAAAAATCAGAATGAAACAACTGAAGAGTGGGAGAAATGTCTGCTTGTATCACTTTGCTAACTGTTTTCTGTCAAAGTTGCCATTTAGGACAATTATTGTTTTTTTGAATGTCAGTAATGCTGCACATGATTTATAGGAAAGCAATCCAGAGCTATCCTATGACTGTGATTCACTTTCCTGAACCTAATACCATGAAAACTGGAAATGATGCAATAAGCAGTTACTGCTCTTCAAAGATTCATCACAGCATCCACAAAGTAATGTTATATTCCAAGGGCTGCATTTTACAGTAAATGGAAGCAGAACACTGTCAAGAACTAACATGCTGTTGCAAAAGAAAAAAAACGAAGAGGAAAAAATCTGCATTCACACAGTTTCCGTGTAGGTAACTCTGAGACTAGACTTACCTTCAGGGTTGAGGTCTGAAGAAACCAGCTAGACAAACAGAAAACTCAGAAGTCTTACGATATGAGAAAGACATTTCCCAGTTAGCAGAATTCCTGAATGTGCATACATGCAGAAGGCAAAGCGTGGTGGTGGCTAGCAAGAAGTAAGAGGCAAATATTCCCTAAGAGGGTTGCAGAAAGCTGGGTTCTTCAGTGGGCAACTTTCTGAAATGATGAGAGATTCTGAACTCAGTAGGTTGGAAGGAGGAGAGTATCAGAGCAGAGAGACCTCAGGGTAAGACTTATTGCCAATAGTTCTTATTGCAGACTAGACTTTTAAAAAGTATTTGACAAAGGCAGCCCAGTGATGCCAGGAGAAGGATTTAATAAAGCAAGGATAACATACACAAAGAAAGGTAACAGGAAACAGTAATTCCCATTTTATAGATGAGTCAGTTTAACTCCTAGTACAGCTTTGTGATGTACAGAGGGAGGATGCATGGTGCAAGAGCTGCCTGCATGGATTGCAGTATAGAGACAAGTATGTACAGCTATCAGTGAATGAAGATAAGAGTTTAAAAAAGTAGCAGCAATACAGACTCTTATGTGATGAGAAGGTCCTTGATATAAAGAACCACTACTACAGCATAGGCTCTAATGCAGTAGTCACTCTGTTTACAACATAGAGAAAGTCTGGAAGATTCCTGATGACAGACTAGCACCTGCTGTTTTGGTTTTCAGTGTATAAAAACAAAGGAAAAGGTATCTAGTAAACCTCTTTGTCTTGCCATTTGTCAACAGAAATGCAAACCTACTTTATTGCAGAGGAGTCACCTAATAAAATATAAATAAATATTTTATCACAAGATCCTACAGAGTGCTGAGAAATCCCACTGAAGTGGGACAGAAGGCTCCCAGAACTTCAAAAGCCTAGCACTGCCTCTGCAGAATTGCAGCTGTAAGGAAAAGAGAAGTTTTGGTCCCTTTCAGCTACAGAATATGAATGAAAAGGATGCAACAAGCCAACAGTTTATTTGTAAAAATCCTTTAAAATTTTACTACATTGTAAAGATTAAGGAAAAAATAGTATTAATATATATACATACGATATATATAAACAAACACACATCGCACCATTAAAATTACATGCTTTTTAGAACAGAGAATGGGTCATTTTCCCTCATATCAATTTTAAAGTTCACTGAAAGAAATCTTGCTTCCTTTTTCTTCCCATTCCCCAAGCCCCCCAAGTTTTCGAGTACAGGAAATAAGCAACACAGGAGCTAATAGCAGAAAACCATTTGTTATACACAAAGGACAACTGACAGCTATACAATATTGTTCTGCAGTATCCAACACATTGTGTGTGTGGTTTTTGAATTCTACAATGATATGAACTTTTACCTGAGGCATATGGAAATAAAGTATGACAAATGGCAAGTTTAAAAGATTTTCACATTATAAACTGACTGAAATCAAAGTTGATTAGGTATCGCACATCTGTACCCACCGTATTGGCACAAGAATGCTCTGCATAATGAGTCACCATCAATGTCTTAGAACTGCAGGAAAAACAAAAGGTAAGCACCACTTGCAATGATAAGCATGCAGACAATTGAAGTGAAACAGAGGTAGCGTCTTCTCATAACTTCAGCAGGATCATTTGATTCAACTGCACCCTCCCTTCTGCAAAAGGCACTCGCTTTTTCAGCTATGAACAACATGGTGTTAAATTCAGGCAGCCTGACCACAAAGGTAATTGGATTTCTCTTTAGAAATACTAAAAAATGTTAAGCAGAGGACATGATGAAAAGAAAAAACAGGGTGTAAGAAATACACATTTCAGGTAATATGTGCTATTCCTCTCCCTCTTCTTCCTTTTCAGAGCAGAACTGAAATTTTTTATAAAACAGTTGTAGTACATCATCCAAAAGTTAGACTTTCCAGTTAAAATGGCAGTATTAAGCAGCACATTGTATAATTTTGAAATACCAGGAGTACACCAGCCTTTTTAATAGCTAAGATAAAAAGCAACAATTCACAGTTAAAAGTAGAAAGATTACACACAAAAAGGTGGCGCTGAAGAAGGATAAAGACCCTTTGATGTAAAACGTCATAAACGAAAATGTATAGACCCTCTTACATTGTATCTTTTATCCTTTCTGCAGTTTGAAAAGATACTGTCCATGCAAAACACCTGCTCTTACCGTGACACTACAGAGCTAATTGAATTATAAGATGTGCCACTGTTGCAACTTGAAGCATAAGCCTCTTGACCATTAGCATCTAAATTTATTTTGAATACAGGAGACGCCTTCAGTAAAAAGTCTGCTGCATCTCTGCGACCTAACTCCCTCAGCTTAGACATTAGGATACCTACGGTGCTCTCAGGAGCATTACTCCACTCCTGCAGAAGGGCATGGACTGGGCTTGAGATAAAGTCATTTTGTGTTCCATTATTTGTGTTGTATTTTGCAACAAGATCAGGGAGGCCCAGGTTCATGGCCAGAAGGCACCAATCTTTGCCCATGGGATCAGGTGGATCCAAAAGTCGACTTAGTTTTCTCCTGGTAAGTAGATTCAGATCTGAAACATGAATATCCATTCCTAGGCTTCCCTGGGAGTAGACCTCAAGACATCCAAAACACAGTATACTACTAAAGCTTTCTTTATATCCCCCCATGGTGTTAGTTAATGATGTCTCCTTTTGACTTTGTGCACGGAAAAAGTCTCTAGGCTGGTACACCATTACTGGTTCATGATGTTCCCTCAGCTGCTGAGGACTAAGGTAGTATTTAACAGTCAGAAGGCCTGGTAAGGTTGTGGCCATTAAGTTATCAATGGTGCTGCATACAGAATCCAGAAGTAAACAGCACTTGATCTTCTCTGTTTCCAGTCCTCTAACTTGAACCTCTATACCCTGACCATGGTTGACCAGCAACACTAAAAGCTCAGCTCCACGATTCATAATCTTTGATCCATTTACCCACAGACGTATATCAGCATCTCCCTCTGTGCTTTGCTGATGAATCCACCTGCAGAGATTCACTTGAACTTTATGAAAAATTCCACAAGGAAATGGGGTAAGGTGTTCCACGGGAACGATTCTAACACCACCATAAATCAGCACCTCATCCTCCTCATCTGTCCAAGATCTATGAAGATTGTCGGTCTTGATGAGAGCAGGAATATCCACCATTGCTCCACTGCTGAGATCTCTTGCACAAATATCCATGGCATCCAAAATCTGTATCAGTTCTTCCACATCACTATCTGTCACCAGACGCTGGATGTCCTCTATAGTGTATCGACCTCTATAGTGATGTAGGGCCTTTGGGTTCTCCACTGACAGAATTTTTCCAAGGACGTTTGAACAGAGCCAGCGAGGATCCAGAAGCACGACATCTTGGACAGTTTCACTCTGCATAATATTGATCTGTCCAAAAAGATGAAAGTTATAATCTATATCTTGTGAAGTACAAGATGATACCCCACATTATCTCTTTCATAACCTATTGACTAAATCATTTAATTAACACTGCTGACAGAAGAATAACAAACAGTGTATTTTGATTTCTTACAGACATTCAGAACAAAGAATAGATCTGGTTCTTGACTTCCATTAGGAAAAAGCCACCAGAACACAACAGCAGTAAAGCCTAGCTGCAGGCTATTTATGCAAAGCTGTTCTCCTATGATTCAATTTCTAATGGACACACAAAAGTGCCTCATTTGCAGTAAAGACACTAAGCACTACCTCATTTTAAGATTAGAGTATACTTAACCATTTATAGGTACTTTATGTTATAACAATTATAGCAATAAATGTAATTTAATGTAATAATAAATGTAAAAATATAACTCTTCCTCTCTCAAAGAAATAATGTTGAAATGAACTAACTAGAAGACACAAGAAAATAACGATAATAAAAAAGCATTATTAACCAGTCTCTACTTTGTATGAGATCTTCAAAGAGGGAGCAGAAACAAAAATAATTAGGGAAATTTGCCAAAATCACATTAAGCATTATTCTACCAAAGCAGTACCTTGCTAATGAAGATATGCAGTTTGAATAAAAATCACTTACTTCTCCTATACTATGCAACTGCTGTGCAATATGCCGTAGATCATCTTCACTTGCTAGGGGATTAAGCTGCTCCTGTACGTCATAGACAAACTGCTGCAAGGACATCAACTGGTTGGGCCCATTCATTTTTCTCCAGGAAGGGAGTGTGGAGATTATTTTTTCACATAGATGAGTCATAGGTGGGCACATCTTACAAAAGTACAGAAAACATCTATTTATAACATTTGTAATTGTACTGTACTTTTATCTGTCAATTGTTTCGGAAGTCACTGATGCCTTCATCCTACAGTTTCAAGCCACAGCCCCCACTTCTCATGGACGGAAAGCTCCCAAAATTTCATCCTGGTGACAACTGCTACAAGAAAGTTTTGTCAAAGCAGAAAACCTAAAACATACTAAATTGAAAGACTGTTGTGAGCATAAAATAGGCTGTACTTCACTTAAAAGCAAACACTTCCCTCAGCCTGAAGAATGAACTTTGTAATTTGCTTTTAATTCATTTTTTTTTAAACTTGTCAGAAGCAGCGGCAGAACTTCTGGTTGGTGTGTCACACAGCTAAGCATGACTTTGGTATGAAGAATTTAAATTGGTTTCCCAGAAGCTACATAAAAACTTGAATCAGTCACCCTTGGTATGGAAGTCTCTTTGGATTCATGGTGATGACATCAAACCATGGCTATTTTACCTTCAGTTAGCTAAAAACTACCAGCATACTGTATATTCTTGAGTAAAAGGGTCAAGTAAAAAGATAACATATATTCAAGTCCACACATCTATGTCAAGAATTACCTTTCTAATGGTTGAGGAAACTGTTCTACTGTACTGTTTTGTTTTGTTTTTTAAATGAAAAACTTATCTGTATTAAATGTATTTCAGTTCCCTCCAATACTATTCTGACAATTAAAGGGGGAAAAAACAAGAGTCAGTGCTAGCATCCAATCAGTGCCAATTCACAATAGGAAACTAGAGCTTTAAACTGAAAGTCTCCATTATTTTTCAAGAGATTATCATTTTGGTAACCTGTACAAAACACCTACAATTCTGAAAAATGCTGACTGAATCCCTGGAGTCAGCAGTTTGTTCATCATGGTGTCTGCTACACATGCTGCTAGAAAATTCAAACAGAACTTCTTTCTTTTTGTAATATATACTAAATCTACAGTAACTTCTTACCCAAGATTTACACATTTACACAACCTATACCATCAGGCATTACTTACAGAAATTATCTGGCTTCTTATTTCTTGCAGGTGATTTCGGAGAAGCTTCATATCTTTAGACCCAGATGCACCAGCATCCAAGACAAATAACTTGTCTGAGATTTGTAGATCATTTCCAAATCTAAAAGAGAAAGACAGCAATTATTTACTAATTTTTATTCCCAAATCCAGTTTTACTTCTTAATCCTGCTGCATATCACATCAGCCTTAAATTACACAACAGTTATTTTTCTTCAAGGAATGTTGAAAAAGTTTCTTGAAATTATTAAGTATTGATTATGCAAAGATATTTTATAAGCAAAGAAGTATACAGGTACTTTTATTTTCTTGAAAATAAACAGGGAAGTTGAGAGATAATTATTGTCTTTCCTAAATACTAGGAAGATGGCTGAAAATTACGTAAGAAAATTACAACTGAACAACAGGACTCATAACATACATGTCACTAGAGAAGGGACTATAGGAATCTATTTTTTAGAAGATCTTCATATTTGCTCTTGTTTCTTCTTATTTTAAATAGCTCAGTTCTGACCTATATTGACACCAGCTCTGTCTTTCATGCTTCCTTTTGACTTTCCAAACACACATAAGTGTTTTCCTAGCGCTGCTATGATTCACATTTAACAGGACTTGAACACCAAGGATTATACCCAGATATTTTCTCTTGTTTAATTTCAGTGGAGAGGGACACTGCCCCATCACTGCTGTGTTGGAATTCCTATAGACCTACATCTACTTCTTGCATACTCCAGAGAGGAGTATACCCACAAAGCTACAGATGGTTCCTTGTACCATGTGATACCCACTTAAGTCCTCACTGTGAATATAAAGTATTCTTACTTGAAACAGTAGGATTAACTTGTGAAAATTCCTGCCTTCAATCTGCGATTAGCGTGCCCTCTTACTATTTGCTCAAGAAGGTTAGAAGTCTTCCAAACTTCTAGATATCTGTTGGCTGACTTTCTTACCTGTGTGACTCAATAATGTCAACACTGTCATTCAGCTCTTCAGAAACTCCAGGCCTGCTTTAGTTTGCCTCCTACCCATCCTAAATTAATTCAGAGAAAAGTGTGGCTCTTCGTAAAGCTTGCTCTTTTGCACCTGGCAGCTATGGCTCAAAATCACCCGCTTTTCTGAGACCGAGGGAAAACCTAAGCACCAAGATGTTAGCCAGATGGCTGATACTGGCCTTTCGATGTATCCAAGTGTTGACAGGGTGAGAAGACTTCCTGAGTCTCACTGATTTTAGGCATCACTTGCTCACTTTAACTCCCTTATGTCAGCTCGTTCAAAGCAGGTTGCTCCCTGTAGTATTGGTAAATATTTCATTTTCTGCACAAAATAAGCTTCCTGATTTTCAGTAAAGGAAAGCCTCAGAGGCAAAGCATGGCACTTTCTTTTACATATGTTTCTCTCTTACCTGTTCCTGATTTCTTTCAGCAATGACATGTCTTTGTCATATCCAAATTCTCCTCCAACAGGCCGAGGAAGATTCACTATGTCAGCATGCGTGGCAACCAAAACAACACGCAGTGGAGTTTTCAGCTTTCCAGCAAATGCTAGATGGAAAACAAGAGCACTCCCTTATTATGAGACATGCCTAGGAAGATGGCTCTCTTACTGAGCCAGGAAAGTACCAATGCATTTTACATTCTTGGTATACCAATCACTTCTGCAGTGGATTCATCAACTTTAAGCACAACCCTATATGTTTCTACACAACTGAACAATTGGTTTTTGACTGTTACCTATCTGTATTACTGTCTATATTACGTCCACTTGGAAAAGCTGACCTCTCTGAATAACATCAGAAACTTTGATATATGACTTTATTTCAACACAATAAAGCATTAACTAATAACACTAATGATATATCTATTAACTGCAGACTATAACAATGTGAAAAAAATAATTATATTATTAACAGCTTCTTGAAAGGGTTTCTTGTAATGTTTGGATGGTCTTTAGTACTACAGGTGCAACTTAGAGGATTATAAGTAAAACACAGAAGATCTACAACATTCATACATTTGTATGAATGCTATTTCACAGTACTTACACAAACAATGAACTCTCACTTAGGTGAGAGTAAGTAGGAAAGCCTGGGAGATACCATGAAAAAGAATGAGAAAGAAAGACAGACATAAATGGCATGTGAATGAAGTGATGGTATGGAACACACAGTTATACAACTTTCTTTCAAACTGATCTTCCAGAAAGAAGAGACAACATTAGACTTACTTTTAAAAAAGACACTACATCCAATCCTGCTGTTCTGTCTGACAAAACTTTGTATGGGAGAAGTACCCTTACACCAGTGCTGACTTTTCATCAAGAGCTACAGAAACTTGATTCATACTTAAGTAACCCACATTTGCCCAAACCTTTGCATAGCATTTCAAGATAAGTATTCTGCAGTTGCAAATCTTTTTTTTTTTGTAGCTGAAGGACTTAAGAGGAAATAACTGGGAAATACCAAAAGCTTAAGTTTTCTGCTAATAACAACTACTACCTACCTCTCAAGAGATTTGTATTAAAAATGCATGAGTATCCAAATTAATCTGACCAATATAAACATTGATTTAAGCAAAGTATCTGAATTATGCTGATCATTAGATCATCAAGAATAAATGATTAAGTCAAATCCTGATTCAGCCAAATCAAGAACTAAGCTTCCTTGCTGGGCTAAGAAAACCTGAAAAGTTTTCAGCAATTACAAATTAAATGCATTTTCAGCTTTGATATTATTCTGTAAATTTCTGAGCTTTTACTTCCAGAAGTGCTTGCAAATCAGTTAGATCTAAACACTCATATTATTAACTTTATGCTTTTATCCAAAATGGAAAATGAAAGAAACACGTATGCCCAAATTGAAAACTGAAGGCCTGCCCTTTGGCTCATGAATGTCACCTGTCACTCTGAGATAACTCATACAGAATTAACTAGACCAACAAAAAGAGAGGGGGAACACTCTCTGCACTAAGTATTTTGGTAGGCTTGTTTGGTGAGTCCCTAGCAGCTCTGTAAGTTTTCCATGAGTGTCGAATTAGATCCACTGGAGAGTCAAGACAGATGTCAGAGCTTGCTTTTTTCTGTCAAACTGTCAGGGTTTGCAGATCAATGTTCAGCTACAAACAACAAGTTACAAATACTACAGTATATAGAATATTTGTTTGCCTGACAAATAACTTCCAGTTTGTTAGGAAGCTTGAGTGATCTCACTAATACCTGTGCAAAGTCCTAACAGATATCATGGGAAGATTACTAGAAATACTGGTTTCTATCCATCCTGATGTGGCAAAGGTTAAGATGACATATCTGAAGTCCAAACAGAACTCTAGCTAAACTGGTAAGAATGGCATGTACTGAGATGCAATACTGCTCTAAAACATTGTTCAGTCCTCTTCACGTTGACAAGCCTAATTTATGCTGGAAACACCTTTAATTAGGGTTAGATTTAAGTGGAATTTAAGCAATGTGTTTAAAATTGATTTAAAATGGTTCCAACATTCTGAAACACTTGGGAGTTTCTCACACATCTTATCTGAAATAAAAACTTCACCTGTCATTTACAGATGTAAATCCCATGCCACAAGAGGCTGTATTTGCACCTCATTATCCATTTTAGTTGGACTACCTGGTACATACAACTCTTTTCAGGCTCCTTCCACAGAGATAAACTTCCCTTTCACACAAAAAAACTTGTGTGAAGTTGATTTAAATAAAAGGCAATGAAGACACATATGAGGACTCAACATGGAGGATTTGCAAAGTTGCAGAGAAACACAAAAAGCTTTATCTTCCCAGTCCCCTAATAGTTCATTAACAGACAGAACTGCGTACCTATTGGTTCCTCAACTGGGACTAATGATTTCAGAAAACTAAGCCAAAAGGTCACTTGGTTTAACTGGATTTCATAAGGCTCCTCGAGACTGAAAAGCACTATGTGAATTGTGGTGGGATCATTCGCAGCAAAATAATCGTAACAGCAGAAATATACAGGATTCCCAGAGAATTCCCAGATGCTGAAATCACCAACTCCTATAAAACAGACAAACAGATGAAGAGATCATGCTTCCTCAGCAAGAACGAAGCATCTTTCAGCCACAGAAAGACAAACAAAAGAGTTAATCTGATTTAAATTTTCACAAAGATAAACTGTATGCAGGTGAGAAAGTAATACTGCAAATGCAATCATGAACAAACAGAGCATGTTTCAGACAGTCTCAGAAATGGAAAAGTTGTGTCTTCACAGTTTGTTCCTCTTTCACATTCACTTCTGTAGGACATTCAGCTGGATGCCACAAGGAAGCATCTGTGTGTTAAACTCATGCTGCCTTATGCATTAAATTGGCCTTTACCTTGCACAAAAGCAATGGATCTTGGATTCTTTTCAAACAAACAGGAATGACTGCTCCCATTCTTTTCCTACTCCCACAAAATATCAGTTCAACATATTTATGATTTTTTCTTTCTAATGTGCAATTGCTAGCATTAAAAGCAGCTGAAGGACATTCCCAAAGAACCCACTTTACTTAAAAAAACAAAAAAACCCACCAAAACACCACACTATTCACATCACATTGCTAAGTCGCAACTGAAGAATCACCACATTAAGGATCCCAGCAGTAAGATGCCTCTTTCTGTTATCTCCTTTAGCTTCAGGAAAGAACAGTATTAGCACCTTGTTGAGCACTCCCCAGACCAAGCATCTGATTAGGCTGAAGTCAGATAAGTTTGTCCTATCTCTATTAAACAAACGCTGATTAAAATTGCACCTCAAATACTCTAGGAGAAAAGAAAAAAGCCAGAAACTCAAATCTGTTGTGGGTACAGCTATTCAGCATTCACCCATGTGCATAGTTTCCTTCTTTATCACAACAGTACAGAGAAAGAAAAGAAAATCTTTCTGACAATCTGTTGCACAACTCTATTTCACTGCAGAATTTGATTTGATTTCATATCGTTCTGAAAGAAGAAATTAGCCTGGACAAAGAACAAGCTTTAGCTACACGCCAAACTCCTCAGCCACTAGGACAAATGTTTTGTCACAGTTTGTGTTTGTATATATGCTACACTCTCCAAGATAAAAGCTTGATTACACCAGACTCAAACTCAACCTTAAAACTGCAACTGCTAAGGTATGCAAAACATTGTCCTTATTAAGGCTTCACTAGAAGAGATCTTACCATTATATGATAAGATTAATAAGGGTGTTGTATGGTCTTTACATTCTAAAGCTTTACTACTATCTATGTGTACTTAGAAGAAAGGATAACTACTGGGCCAAGAGAAAACACTACATTAAGTGTTTTGCTTTGGAACAGTAGCGAGGTTTTCAAATGACTTTGCTGACAGAGCCCACTTACTGCTCACTGGTTCCATTTGCAGAGCACTTGGCTTCCTTTGGAAGAAAACTAAAGCTCCAGGTCCCTTGTGGGGTGAGAATGATAGGTCCTTCAGACAGCCATGAACCGTATGCATGGTGAAGACACTTGGTCTATGGGACTGGATTAAATCTGATAAATTCCTCAAGCTACACATAGCGTAGGAGCCTCCATACCAATAGATGAGCTACTGACTCCTGTTATGCCAGATGCCTCCTCCCCACTGTCCTGCTAATTCATCTCCAGAGCATTTCTACATGGTATTATAAAGATCTGACATACGTGATTAGTATGTACATGACAGGTATAGCATTTCATGTAGCTTTAACTTCTGCTGTGTTTAATTTCTGCTGTGTTGAATTCTCAACAGCACTCAGTATCACACAAAATTAGATTTTTTTTTTTTTTTAAAAGCAAGCAACATGACTCTATATGTCCTGCAGAATTAAGGCACACTAGCCCAGTGTACTGCTTACCATTCAAGTAGGCATTCTGAACGTCAATTGCCTTGGTGGACTGGTCATCAGCAGAGAAGTGAGAGTGATGAGCAGGAGAAACAAAAGCTTCTAACACCCCTTTGGTCAGGCCTGGTTCAAACATCATACTACGACTTCTCACGCTAACATTCTCACAGCCAGGATAAAGATTTGAAATGCTTACTGAAACTGCATCAGGGAAAGGAAAACGAGATTACAAACCATGGGAAAATTACAACCTTATCACTTCAAAATAAGTACTCTAGGCATAAAATCTCATAAAAAAAAAAATAAACTGCTCTTCAAAGAAAGTACAGGATTACCAAGCTGTGAGCATACGCTACTACATCCTTATTCTCAGTGTTGAAAAGAAAAATAGAATGATCCCATATAGCACTCATAACCCTTGGTAGATCTACTACTGGGGTCGAAAGCACAGAAAAATCAGAACAACTCAGGAGTTAAAGTTCTTCTACTTTAAAGATAAACTGCTTTTTTTAGCTAAGGATTGCAATTTCATAGCTTGGACTATTTTTATTGGCACAAAAATGCTATGTATTTGTATAGCTGAATCCTATAAGTAAGGATAAAAACATCACTATAACTAATAATTGTACTGTAGTAACTATTCCTGCGGAAGGGGTTAGGGGAAAAGCAGCTCCTGTAACTGAAATTATTTTTCTAATAAACGACTTGTTTAGTTCACATTTAACTGAGATTCTGGAAGAGCAAATTAGAAAGGAAAGGCTTTTTTTGTTTTTTTTTAATTAACTAACACCATCTAGTGGAGAAAGGAAAGATTAATTTCATCCCTCCACTGGATGTTGAATTCTAATACTCATGTTTTAATACAAATATTAGAGTTATCTGACTGTCAGTAGTATAACTACCCTTTTATATTTGACCCTCTTATATAATATTTCAATCCTTAGGCTGATTTACATTCACAACTGGTAAATTCAAGCACTGATCTTTACAGGATTTGAACAAACACACACGACCAGGTATTCACTAAATTGTATTGAGTTTTAAATGTCCATCTGATTAACTCACCCCACCTACAATATTCATCTGAAAGGTCCAGATATTGAAACAAGCAAAAATCAAAAATCCAAGCATAGGTCAAAACAAAGCCATAGTTGCACAACTTTCAACTTTTACATCTAGGTAAGTTGTTTTCACATGCACACTTCAAATAAACAGTTATTTCTATGGAGATTTGACAAACTTAAATGTAACTGGCAATCTTGTTTGATTTTATAACGGTGTGAGAACATTTCACCTATGTGCTTCGGTTTTGGTATCAACCAACATAAAAAACCTGTCTCCAGTCAAAACCTTCCTGCACTACCTCCAGGACTGCTATTTCTTGAGTAATTTACCTCCCCCTGCATGACACAATAAATTAAGATAAATAAACTAAGAACTTCTCATTGATTAATTTACTAATTCTGGAGCCACGGATGGGAGCCTCCTGTGATATGTGAACAGAAATAACTTAACTTCTGTACTAGGAATTGTCTTGCTACGTCATTTTGTGAGTACTTTATAGCTTCCTACAGTGACTGGAGAAGAAGTAGACTTACTAACCCTGTTCTACCATTACCTAAAAATAATGATGAAAGCTAAAACTGCAAATATTATCAAAAGGTTTTAAAGAAAAAAGCAACTTTGAGCCTATCTAAAAACTTATTAAATGATATTAATTCAATACAGCAATTTTCACCTGAGATCCTCAAAGTGCCTGCATTGCAAGTACACTCCGCACAACATCTCAATGATAGAAAAGGGACCTTGAAGAATAACTTACTGTTCTTTCTGGTGTCTTTTTACAACTGCATGT
Organism: Apteryx rowi; assembly: GCF_003343035.1. Taxonomy (NCBI): domain Eukaryota; kingdom Metazoa; phylum Chordata; class Aves; order Apterygiformes; family Apterygidae; genus Apteryx; species Apteryx rowi. Next base: position 1,485,692 of record NW_020451060.1, on the reverse strand, counting down.
TTTTCCAAAAGTGCTCGCATGTTGATCTGTAACCCTATCTACTTCCTCAGCATCCTGCAGCTCTTCCCACCTCACACAGGCCAGCTGGTGTTTCAGGAGCAACGTTTCCCTACTATTCTCACAAATTTATGTAAGTTTAGTAAAGCTCCATTTCATTTTCATCTTTAATTTGAAGACAATTCTAGACACCTCTAACTTGCAAATCCATTCCTGTACCTTCAGCTAAAAGCATTCCAAAGTATCAATGGCAGTTCTGAATCTTTAGTTATTACCTACATACTGCCACCTTTTATATAAAGATGCAGTAATTGGTTTCAGTTTTGCACAGAACCTATTTAGGCTTCCCAATCAAAAAGGCCGACAAAACTACTTCAAAACATGATGGTGGCATCTGGTCATGACATGGATGCTTGCACTCTAGGACTTTCTGGCAAAAATAAATGCAAGTGCTCAAAAGCCCTGTCCTCTACTAAGTTCACTTATACACTGTAAAAGTGAATAAAAGGTTTAACTATTCTTACACTCTTCACACCCACTGCTTCTCTTAGCTCTTACTTTAGGCACGAGACATACAGAAAACTAAATACCCCCTCCTCTGCTATGATTTCTTGCACATGTAGCTTGATCTTGCCTTTTACAGCACGGGCAATAGCTCTTTGTTTAGAGTTACACAGACTATGAGAAAAGTGTTTTCTTGTTCAAATGTTACAGCTTCAAAGACATACCTGGGGGTTTGGAAGACAAAGGAGATGGCGGGAATCTGGTCGAGTTTGTGGAGGAAAGCCTAGGCCTACGCCTTCGAAAAAAGCTTCTTAGGAGGCCACACTTCAGAGACTCCACAAGGGTCGTCTTCCCAGAGCCGGAATGTCCAAACAGCTTCAGTTTGATTCTGGGCTGTGGATTCTGCGTGTCTCGGAGCTGTTGAATAAAAAGTCCTCTGTGCGCATCCTAAAATTCAACACAAACAAGAAATCAGAACTTGTGGCAGGAAACTTCTGTCTCCCAATAAACTGAAAATGCAGGGTTAAGATAACATTTTCTTGACAGTTTAGTGTTCATCTAGATTGGTTCCTCCATCTGCTTCATCATGGAAGCGCACAATTACAGACAGAAAGGCAGGGATATGTGGCCAAGACAGCTGGATGGCTTCTCTCAAGAGCCATCTGAGTATTCATGAAAATCACACTTTATGACTTCATGTTTTATGACACACATTTTGACTTCTAATTGAGGGAGCAAAGGAGAAAAAATTAACCTCTTCCAGTATCCTTTCTCCTTGCCCATGAGACCCAGTAGCATCACCATGATCTCCAGATTCTGTAAACTTACATAAACTTACAGATAGTAAATGTAACATATATGCAGTACTGAAGAATTCTGCAATGACAACTACCATGTGAGCAATCCTAAAACTGTGCTGTGTTCCCTTCTTCTTTCCATCAACTTTGTACTTATCACACTTGGGAGAATTTCACCTCCCACAAAATACTCCTTTTATTTTGACTTTTTTTCTTTTTTGCAATGTAAACATTGCTTTTCATAGTTCATTCTTATCTCTCCTTTTCCCAAACACTTATTCTTTTCACCTTTTCTACCTTAAAAGACTTCCCACATACCATTCCATTTTTCTCCACCTCTACTGCAAGTCTATATTCTCTACACTTGTTTCACAGAATCACAGAAGAGTTGGAAGGCACCTTTGGAGATCATTTGGTCCAAACTTCCTGCTCAAGCAGGGTAAGCTACAGCATGTTGCCCAGGACTGTGTTCAGTCTGGTCTTGAATATCTCCAAAGATGAAGACTCCACAACCTCTCTGGGCAACCTGTTCCAGTGCTCAGTCACCCTCACAGTAAAGAAGTTTTTCCTCATATTCAGATGGACCTTCCTGTGTTTCAGTTTGTAACCTTTACCTCTTGTCCCAGGCCTCAATTTATCTGCTTCCCTACTTGATTCTACTTTCATTGTTTGCTCTCTGGGTGAATCCATTGACTCCTCCACAGGTGCAAACTCATTCTCATAAGCAAGGCCTTGCTCAAACCCAGTTGCATCTCCCTCAGGAAAGCTTTCAGCTTTGAGCTCACTCATTACCCCTTTTTATCTCAGTCTTGTAGTATCTGAAGAATATTCCTTCTTTCTGCCAAGAACAGTCTGGAATGAACTAATCAAATCTGTCTTGATCTCTTCTCCCAGCAGGAAGCAATCAGACATAGATGCTCTGCTATTCCCCACATAAGCTTAGCCTGAAATTCAACTCAACAAGAGGATGCAGTACAGGAGAGCAAACTATTGTATTGTGCACCCTAGAAAGACCTGCTTTAGGAAAACAGGGAGATAGCAGAAAGGTAGAGGACTGAAGAAACTGTTTTCTTCCTCCATTCCTTCTTTTCCCCCATCTGGAGCTGGGGAAGAGACTCTATTGTTCTGCATTTGCACTAAGCTTAACATGTAGGGTGAGTCATTAAAAGAGCACCTACAGCCCAAAAAAAGATTAGGAGAGCATGCAGCAATTCAGCTGAGAAATCTGACCACATCTAATTTAGCTCCTTCGCTCCTAACAGGCATGCATTAAATGAGTTCATCACAATGCAAATATTGCACTCTCTTTTCCCATTGCTAATACTGAAATCCCCATAAGAGCCACTATGACAGCAGGTCTTTCATGAGTGTTTTGTTAGAAGTAAACTCCTCTACACACTTTGAATATGAAACAAGTGTCAGGTGCATTCTGTACTAGATGATATTGTCCATTTTGAGTAGTACTGCAATCTTTTCAGTGGTTTATTATATATAGTTATAGTTTATTAATTGTCACTTATCAGAATCTCTGTTGCAAGGGTATGTCTGATAAAATATAAAATTATCTTCTCTCCTTCCCAGGTATATAGGCAGGCCTTTGATAAATAAACATACTCTGCTAACAAGAAGGGAGTTACAGTTATTAAAACCTCTTACAGAAGAGATTTATCTGATCTTCTCTCTTTTGTTCCAGGTTGATTTGTATTTGTTCCATATTTACATCATAACTAAAACACAAATTTCTCCACCTGCATGTAGAAAGTGGCAAAGGTTTGGTAAGGGGAAGAGCTATGCAAAATGGATCCTATTATAACAAAAGTATACAGAAGCTATCATTGCAAGGGAACCCTGAACTTTGATACTTACTGACATCTTCATTGATTTATTTCACAATCCTAGCAAGTATAGATTTACTGGCAGGGCTGAAAAACATAATTCTACTTCAACCTTGGCAATGCCTAGTATATGCCATCCTATATTCCTGCTCTGAAATTTGTCAAGAAGCAGCATGGCCATTTATTTCAGATTTCCACATACCTATCAGCCTAATTAAAACAGTACTCTAACTGGTCTGGCTGTTGCCTGGAAGCTCCAGGCAAGTGGTCTCTGCACCTTCATTGCATGAGTGATGGTGCATGTGCAGAATAATCAATGCATATTAGATGTGTCAGACTTACTGTACAAGACCAGATCAGCTTTGCATTCTCGTTGTCAGGGAATTTTGAGATACCAAATTTGCATAATTAAAACAAAATTAAAAAAAAAGACAATGAGAACATAAGCAACTATTTCGTATGGTACTATAAATTCTAGAAGGGGCACAAACCTCCCATACTTCATTACCCTAGTCTAGCTAAAGTGGTGATGGTGGAGGAAAAAAGTCACCTTGTATTGTTTGTGGGATGCACTAATTCATGTTTTTTTTTTTTTCCAGATCTCTTTAAAATTCCTTAGAAGCAAATAGCATTGCTAGATATTGTCTGAGACAGGATAAGATGAAACAGTAGACCAGTAGAATAGTGTAGAGTAGCCATTTTTACTAATATGTACATAGAAACTTTAACTGAGGATACCACTTTAAATTAAAAATGGAAAAAATGATACCATTTCAGTAAGGGTTTTTACAACAGAGCTTTTCAGAATGGTTTTGACAAATATCCGATGTTCTTATTTCCCACAGTCAAACTTTTCTTGCTATCTTAAAAAAAAAAAAAAAAAAAAAAGTAAAACTCAGTTAAATTCATGCATCCCCAACCTTTTTGAGTCTTGCAAGCAGACTAGCTACGTGTTCATGCTGCTCTGCTCTGGCGAGATCTTCTGCTGTTTTCCCATCCTGTTAAAAGACAAATTGTTAGCTGCAGTTCCTTCCTTTTGCCCATAATAAAAAAAACACGTGTAGTATTGCTCAGCTCTGCTCAAGGCAGTAACAGAATAACTGCTGTCAGATACAAATGGATTGGGAGAAGGGAGGGGGGAAAAAAAAACAGCAAAAATTGTCCCCACTGGAATCCCTGTTCT
>NW_020451060.1:1425054-1481368 GCF_003343035.1 Apteryx rowi | reverse complement strand
AAAAAAAAAAAAAAGACAAAATACAGAACAGCAGCATTTAGTTTGAGAATTGGCATTTGGATGCCACTGTAACAAGATACTCTGAATTCAGAGGCTTAGAGCAATGTCAATATTCCCCCTCTGAATTCCTCTTCTTTTCTCACCAATCAATCAGTGGATGACAGCCATTTCTAGATACAACATGATAACCAGATCTAAAAGTTTAAACATTTCACAAAGTGGACATACACCACCCTATTCATTCACATGAAGAGCAGGTGAATTCTGTTTACTAACAGATAAAGAATGATGATGGCAAATCAGTCACTGGATCAAGGTTTTGAAAAAACATGAACAGTGTAAGGCTTGTGGTTTAAATTGTTTCAGCAAATTTAAGAGRAGAAGCAAAGCTGTCTTCAGCATTCTGCTCCTGACATTTAATTACCTGTGTTTCATATGTCAGCAGTTTAATATAAAAGCTGAAAGAAGAACTGCGTACTACTTTTATGACTACATTAATGCTATTGTGTTGTTTTATACTTTGGTAATAGATAACTAATTTATGAGTATTTTGCTTCTTTCACTCTCTCCTAGGTAAGAGCTTTCATGTGTTAAGAAAAAGTACTGAGAATTAAGACGCCTTTTTGAGTTTCTATCTATGATTTTACTATAGTTTTTCATCGGAAATCTACATTGTCTTAAGTAGTTTCTGGAGATAATGAAATAAATATCTTTTACAATGGAGCGTTCACCTACAGAAGCCCTTTTCAGTTTTCCATAAAAGTCATTATGTACTCCATAACTCCAAATAATTCAAACAGAACAGGAATAGAGCATTAGCAAGAAACAGCAAAAAACACAGGTGTGAATTGACTGAATTTGAACCATAATGTTGCCCTTAAATTTCTTCCATAGTTGAGCTAACTGCAACTTTACTGAAGATATGTTTGAATGCATTTTTAAAAATAATTTTCCTTAGAAAAGATGTAACAAAGCAGCAGCATCTTATCTTTTCAACTGATCCTATTCCTCCCAAATTCTACTTAACCCTGATTGCCTGTTGTACGAGGGGAAGAACAGTTCAGTGTTTGGGGGGCTAGGCTGTCATCAGGAAAACTTCATGCTCCTGATGTTTCCTGGGTTCCCAATCTTGGGCACATCTGGGGGAATCCAACAATCTTCAAATAAAGGGAAAACCTTGATCCCCTTCACGAGAATCCTTCTGGTGACCTGCACCAACCTTAGGTGTGGATTTTATCCAGATCCTCAAATCCCTGGTCTCCTTGCAAGTCCAAAAGCTGACTATTGTTTGGCCCTGCACTTTTCCAGAGCCCAGCATTTTATCCTTGCAACACATACTTGGAGACAGCCTGGCAAACTATAGCGTGAAGCACATATCCAACGAAAATCCCTGCAAATGCTTTTTCCCTTAGAATCAGAGCAAGTCCCACACCTTTTGTTGGGCACACTGGAATTGCAGTGGCATGTCCTGTGTAACTTGACATCCTTGCTTGTTGTGCCCAGTTGCTCCATGGGGGCTCCTTTTGCCTTCAAGCCTGGCTTTGGTTAAACAGCTGTACTGTGATATCAGACATTTAGCACAAGTACAGCTGTTTGGGCACAAACAGAAAGGAAAATCATCTGATGAGCATTTGGCCAAGAATGCAGATTAGAGTGGTTCAGTCAGAGCCTGACTAGTGAACATGGTTATGGAGAGATGGAGACGAGTGTTCCTGAAACTGGAAAAATGGTAACAGGAATGGTTTGCTTTGGTATAAGCCTAAGCAAATGGGAGCACAGGGCAAGCCTACTTTTAACAGGGATGGCACTCTCGGATCCCAGAGTTCACTCCCCCTTTCTAAGGGTTTCCTGAGCTCAAGACCAGCTCTCTGATGCAGTATATCTTGGTTCAAACGATTGTGAAGGAAGACTGGAAAAAATCCTCATTGAGAGCTTCCCCTCCACACCTTTTGCTCAATAGCTGCACTTAAGCTGAGGCACTCACCCTTGGTCCCCGTCTCAGTGACACTGCAGCTATGCTTGTGAGTGGCCATGTATCCCACTGACCCAGACCCTGACTTTCTGGGCTTGACCTCAAACCTGCCACATCACTATAGACTAGTCTGATGGTTGCTAGGCCCCTGACTGACCAGGTTATTCTCACCTGACCCAATCCTGACCTGATTTGCTGACTTGGGCTTGGACCTGCCTCATTGCTACGGACTCTTCTGATGACCTGGACTCTTGGCTGATGCTAGTTGCTGTCATCAGACCTGCTCTGCTCCCCTTGCTTGGGTGCTGTAGGACTGAGCCCTTGTTGGCGAAGGCACGTTCCCTGCTTGTCTTGTGGTTACTCTTGGTGCCCAGCTCAAATTCCCTGACAGAGCAGCCTGTCCTTGCTAAGGCATTGTTTCCTGACAGGCATTATTTTTGAAATCCATGATTGCTAGAGCATGGAGGAAAAAAGACAAGCAAAAAGGCCAGTGGATTAGCTGAAGGATACTCCAGAGCTACCAACACAGCAGCATGGACAGAAAGCACCAAATCCAGCAGACAGAATTGTAAGTCAAATCTACCTAAACAAAAGCATTTTGAGATGTTTAACTTGACAGATGCCAGCAATTTTTTTCATGTTTCCAAGAATATTTATCACCTGGTGATACATTTCATCTCAGTCACTAACTGGCTCCTTTTTTGTACATCAGACAGTCATGCACGCAAGAGTTGGTCCTGAATTTAACTGGCCATTTGCAGGCATCATTATTCAAAGGTTCTGAGCAATCTGACAGTTTTAAGCTCAGTAAAATGTTAGAAACTTCCATGATGAGGTGGCAATATGGTGCCAACTAGCACATGAGCACACAGGACTTTTTGAAGGATATTTAAAAACTGAAAATAATACACTTCAGGAGCAGGAGGCTTTCTAAAATCACTTAAGAATATGCATGCAATCAAATTCAAATTTAAACTAGTTCTAAAATGGGCTCTAACCTAGGGAGGGGGGAGAGAAATTACACTCCAGTCTAAAGTTATTTAACAATGCTGAAAAAGTTAACTCCTGAGAAATTCTGAGAGAAGAAAAAGGCAATTAATTCTACTGCAGTGGCTCAGAAAGAGCTGTTAATAAGACTTTTCAAAACAGTTTAACATTCACCTAGCAAACTAATGCAAAACTGAAATGTCATTAAAATCACCAAGTATGCTTGCTCACTCCCTCTCCTCCTCTTTCCTTCTTTCTACTACAACACTGCTGCAATAATGGACACTAACGTATAACTAGTCTGTTTCTCCTGCCAGATTTAGTATCACTACAATTTATTTTGCCATCTCCTTCCAACTGATATAAACTAAAGAGATAAAAAGTACTTTTATCTTGGAAGGAGAGGATCCACACAGGCAATTATATCAAAATAGCCGTCATGACATAAATAAACTGACACAGGTTTGCTCATGAATTCCCCCACAACCCTTTTGTTACATCTTATCTGTACAGTATTTAGTAGTGAAAATAGAAACACAGAATGGGACATACCAGAAAAAAAAGGTGAAGAAGGAAAAGCTATAAAACACCCCAGTAAGTCTGGTTTATGCACAATTCATTACTTATTAATAGGGGATATGGCAATTTACAATCCAGTAGTTTTCAGAATGTCATTTATAGATGCTAAACTTGTTCAAGCCACAATTCCAAGTTCAGTGGTTTTAATGACTGCTTTTTAAAGGTTTTCCTCGACATACGAGATACATGTTAAGAAGATAAAACAGTACATGATAAGAGGATAAAACAGAAGACAATAAAACTGGTTTAAGTTCTACCAAATGCAAAAAACAAATGAGACATCATTTTTCTCCTTTTTCCCTCCATTTCAGCAGTCTCAGGGATACTTTGCATGGAGAACAACTTTGGAAAACATGAACTCAGCTAAAACTAAATCACAATATGATTTCAATATAGAGAGAAATAGTTATTTCTGAGTAGGATACACTGGTTAGGGCAAGTAGCAATGTAAACTGATCCAACTCTTCTGCAAATAAAAGGTGGTTAGTTTGCTTAAAACACAGGTAATGGTGTCTATGATGCCTAGTTGACTTTCATCCCCCCATGCATACACCAGTTGGGAGGATGCTTCTCTCTCTTCTGATAATGAAAAATACCTGGAGGACACTGATCAGAAGCAGTGGCGCTGACTGATCTGACAGGAACAATTTGTTTTACAAGGACACTTGCATGCTAGGTCACTCATCCACTCACCCACATATCTCCACCATGAAAACCATCTTAAAAGCAAAAAAAATTTAATACATATACAAATGGTACATAATGTATTAAGATGGTGGCCTACCGGGCATACAGAAAACACAATGCTACAATTCATAGCTGAAGGAATTCTGTAGATGAAGTGGTAGCTGCACTGTATCTTAATTAGTTTCAAATTTAGTTTTAAGAAAGACACAGGTGGGCAACTGAGAATGCTTTTCAAGCTAGGGAAGTAGTATAGCCTAACTTTTTTTTTAATTTTCAAATTTAATTATATTAGATTGTTGTCCTTTTTTCTTTTCTAAGGGAGGAATTTTAAATTGTTTCCTACTGTCATACATAAAACAAGAAAGAAGCATAACAGTACCTGTCATACTTACAGAGGTTAAAGCTTCTACATTGGCACCAGTGAGACACAGGAACCGGACAACATCAAGAACGCCATTATTTGCTGCCAGATGTAGAGGTGTTCTTCCATACTAAGATAGGGAAAAGAACGTGTTATTACGGTAGTCAGAGAACCTCGCTCTAATTTTTATGAGTAATCAAACATATTATATAATTATACAACTTGATACACAATGAAGGTCTTGCAAAAACTTTAAGTAATTTGATTACAGCTTGAGCACAATGCCTTAAAGCTCAATTAGAAGCAAAGGATAGACTGACTATTTAAAAATGGGAAACAATTGTATGGCTAAGTCCCCCACAACTGTGGAAGAATTATAGTATGTGACTGCATGCGAGAATGTCTTTCTAATTCCCAGTAAACTGAATTCCATTTTGCTTAATTAAATATGAACTAGTTCAGCAACACTAAACCTTTTACCTTTAAAGCCCTGGATCCTATTTAAGCCAAGTATTACTTAATTTTAGGTATCTGCACTCTCCCTTTCCCCATCAAAAAAGGCAGAAGAGAAAGAGAAATATTAAGGAGAAGTTGCTTTGTCAACCTGAAGGAATTTGTTCTCTCAGTGACAGAAAAACGTCCAGGGAAAATAACATCAAAAGAGGAAGCTGCTGGAAGTATTGCTTTACCAGGTCTCGCTTTTTTTCCTGAGTCTCTCCACTGACATGAGGTTCTCATGGCATCGACTTCTGGTTTTTCACATTCCCATCCATCATTATAAATACCACTACCATATATTATCTGCTTGTAACTCTTCCTCTACCTGCTCATACTTTTTGCTGCTTTCAACACTCTTCCCCCTGTTCTAATCCTACATTCAGAAGTAAACTCACATGCTTACTTCACAAAAAAGTATTTGAAAGGAAAGCTAGCTTTCTATCAACTGGAAAACTTGAACTGAAAAGATGTTTGCTCCTCAAAAACCTACACTGTAACTCAAACGCATATGATGTTCTACTGCACACAGTCTGTGGAAGAAACAAACAGTACCTTCAACTAGTATTACCTTTATGCTGGGCAAAGCCAGATTTGAGAAGCAAGGATATACAGTCATTCTGGTAATTCACTCACATTTCAGGGCTCGCTGCTGAAGATGACAAGTGGAAATAAAGATCCTCTATTCATAAGACCCACGGTCGCTCTTTCAAATAAAGCATGCTCTGAAGTACCTTCTAGTATACTAGACTCTTAAAGGATTAACAGGACATAAACTTCAACCACAGCTTCTATACCTGTGGTACAATATTCACTGAACACTTGAAGACTGATGATTTTTTCCACAGTATGCTTGAGGTCAGGCCACTGATCCCTGCTCAGCATTCTCAGTTATGAAAAGAAGTGCCAGTCCAGTCTTAGGCTGCATTAACTCACCTTCCCCAAAATGTGTTCTCAACTGTGGATCTGGACTTAATTGCCCAATCAATCAGGTTTAAGCTCAGAAGCAGGACTGGGGAGCTCATTACGGTAAGATTTTTCAGTTGGCAGTTGATGATCTTAATTATTAAAAACAAAATTGATTGTACTGGACAACCTTTAAGCCAAAAGCCCCACAACCTTCCTTAGCTGACTGACGCAGAGAAGATTAGAGCTTTTGTAATAAATGAAAACATTAATTACTAATATGTTATTGCCAGAAGATGTATGTTTTCAGAAAAACAAGCTGCAATACTTGAAACAAACAAATCACAGAAAAACTCCTACAAATAACTCAAACTTTGTGGCATATAAAATTAACATTACAGCATCCTTCCAGATCAGAGAAAGTCATTCAAAGCTAAATATCAAGCCGTAACCCCACATAACAAGTCAGCAGAGTTTAATGGCTGATGTTAAAGCTATTCAAACCAGCAATAGGAAAATTTCCTGAAGCAGCTTATGATTTATTTAAAGATTCTTAGGAGGAAATTCAGAATGTTAAACCTGCAAAATAATACATTTAGTTTTCACATACCCTACAGCACTAGCACAACAAAGGAGGCCAACAAAGCATTTGTTTTAGAGACAGGCTATTAATTTCTCTCTTTGGAAAGTGATTACTAAAATTATGGACACTTTGCATTTTTAGCTGGCAGTAATCCAGACATGCACTGGAATCAAAATTTATAGAGGTACCTAATTTGCCAAATGTTTCTGTGATCATCACACCTAAGTGAAACAAAGAAAGCAACAGGGAAGTTCCCCAGAAGCATCTCATTTAGTCTACTGTCTTGAACTTCTCAAACTTTTACACTTAACATTTAAATTCTGAGATTTAATGTAACCTGCTGGCAACAACTGGTTTAATAAATAAATTCAAGCTATTTTATTTTAAGGTAAATGTTTGACTAGGATTTGTTTTAATAAACCAACTCAAGGCATGAAAACAAACCAGCCAAGATGATGTGTATTTTTGTAACTGGGAATAGAATCTGCAGTTGATTTAAATCACTTGTTAGATGAAGGTGCAGATTTTCTCACATCATTTGGAAGAATTCAAAGAAGTTTTTTTTTTTTTTTTTTAAATAAAAAGGCGCCAATCTTCAACTCGAAGTAAATTACTATTATTAAATCACTTCAAGTTAATGCTCGTTTAGGCCAGAAGAAATGCATTTCATCTGTTCTCCAGTGCCTAGCTGTAATCTGCATAAAGCAAAACCACACAACTAGAGAATCAGGCTGGCATATGCTTTAACATTAGAGTTGAATAACAAAGTATGCTGTGACAATTAATTCAGTTGGGCTCTTTCCTCACAGGTCTTTAATCATTTACTCAACTGAAACAAACCTATGTAAATTTACAAGGCGAGTTATTTAATTCTTTGCATTTGGCCACTTGAAGAGATAAAAAATAAAAGAAAGGAAAAAGAAAAAAAACACTTTACATATCAGAGAATTGGAAAAGGTCATCTATGCAATAGGTGAGCTATAATTAAACACAGTAGTTCAATACCCATATTCCATTTACCTTATTAGTGACATCCAAATTACAATTTGCTTCACAGAGTGCCATCACAATAGGAACATTCCCATCTTTGCAGGCCACATGCAGAGGAGTGTTGCCGTGTCTGTCTTGGAAATCTACAAAACATCCTTGACTGATAAGAGTTTTAACCACTTCCATTTGACATCTTCTTACAGCAAGGTGTAGGGCTATGTGCCCATCCTGAAATCACCAGACAACTTGTAAGTAAGATTTTAATAATGCAAAAAAATTGAAGCATTTTTCAGTCATGATCATTTCATGGCAATTGTGTGCATTTCCCTGACTCAAGAATCACAATGTTTTTTTCCTTTGAGAGTGAAGGCAGGGAGATGCACAATATCTGTCAAAACAAATCAACTATGGGATGAAAGCAGATTTATATGAAGCTACTGGGCTTTGCACTGGAATGAATGAAATGCAAATAAACATTCTGTGCTGATGACTTCCTTAGGGAGTGGGAGAGTGACCAACAGTAACCACCAGTCAAGTATCTTAAACCACTGTAGTGTTTACTGACAGAAGTTAGTGATGCAAAAGTCACACCATCTGCTTAGGGATCAATAGTTTTAGAGGCAGAGCTTTCTCCCTCTGTGGAACAGCTTAGAGTGACAGTGACCAGAAAAACAAATTTAATTTTTTAGGAGCAGAAGCATTTTTCTTGCTTTAGCAACTATTCAAATGTAATGGCAATTCCATCAGGAATAATGCTAGCTATAAGGACAAGCATAGCATAAGTATAAACAATAAAATGCAAAGATTATTCCTTGGGACCACATTCAGAATGACAAAAAATGGTTCTGAATCAACTGGAGTTATTTTTAAATAGTTGGAACGTAGATTACTGGTATTAGGTGTGATTTATCTGACACAATGGGTATCAAAGGCAAACAATTCATTTTTTCCCCTCTTAAGTTAATAGCTTGTTGGCAACTCCAGCACCCAGTGTTCCTGCTATTCTCTACAGAGATTGTGTTGCTCATAAAGTGTTATTAATAAGTTGATAATGCAACAGTAAAAACCCAATCATGGAAAAATAATCACTCATCAACTTTAAAGACTACTGGAGTCATCAATATCCTCCTTAGAACCACTCAGAAAACCCATGTCATAAAAATAATGATGGCTTGCAGCACTCGAATGAAGAAACTCAGAGCTACAGCTCTGTGACACCTGTGATCTCTGGACATAATTCCTAACTAAAAACAACTCATTCACCCATTACTAACCTTGTCTGTTGCATCAAGGTCAGCTCCGTGCTCTGCCAAGCATTCCACAATATCATGGTAACCCCTAGCAGATGCTGTTAGGAGAGGAGTCTCCCCTTCCTTGTTTTTAATGTTCACATTACAGTCTGCTTCACAAAGTGCTTTGGCAACAGAGTAGTAGCCGTGCCAAGCAGCACAATGCAGTGGTGTTTCTTCTTCCTATCAACACAGATTAGGAAAATACAAAACAGCTGAAGCCAAATGCTAGCAGAAACTATTCCCCAGCTCAACTTAGAAATACAGGAAGATATCAGGAAAGAAAAAAGACAGTCTATTAAAGTAAGCCCTATAAAAAGATGTGGTAATTTCTAATGCTGACATTCTCAAAGTGAGGATAATTCCTGTTGATATACTCAGTGACTGTGATAACTCACCAGATTTTCATCACTATCTTGATTCCAGGATTCCGTATTTCTAACCATAAAGCTATCTATGCACAATACCTGGCATGTTAGCAATACCAATTTTGATGTTTCTGTGCTGCTAAAGATAACTATTTATCTTGGTTCTTACTTGAAAAGGTATCCTCCTTCATAAGCAACTTCTACATCCTGTGCGCTGAGAGACTAATACAGTGTTTAAAATGGATCACTCACCAAGGGGATCTAAATCCCACTAGACTTGCAGATTGAGGCACATCACTGTTTACAATGTTCAAAGCACATCTAAATGATTTTTGAGTGTAGGCAGTGACTTAGGTACTTAGAAAACTGAGTCATCTACTGTCACATTAAGACAGGGCTTTGAAGCTGTGGGCATTTTGAATTAGTTCAAGTTCAGTTGTGACTGTTTGGTCTTTGAACCAAGGAAGCTTCAAAACATTCACCTTCAATCTTCCTGTGCTTCATAACAATTCTGTAGATCATCATTCAGGCACTCAAACGTTTTATAAAAATAAGGTATGGAAAACATTGCTTCTGTAGCTCAATGCAAAGCAGAGAGAATTTAAAAACAGAAAGAGTCATTCTGTTAAATTCTGAGCAATGGGGTACCTTTTTGTACTTGGCAAATATTGATGATGATGCTATTGATGCTGGTATCATCAAATGATTCTGCAAAAATCTGAGGAAAAAGTAATAGCCAAACAGCACCTTCTGGGGCCTTTTAACCTTCTGCTGCTTAAACAATATAAAGGTAGTCCTGCAGCACACAGCATTTTGAAAGGCTGGTGGAACTCAAAGAGACAATGGAATCTCAGTGAAATATGGGTTGAATGATTTTTTTTCTTTTTAAATTAATGTTCTTCCTTCCTGTTTTCCCATAAGAGTTTCCAGTTCAGAGCTGACAGGTAGGATTAATTTTTCTTCTTTATAGGAGCCCTCCTGCAAGTTCATCTTCCAAATGAGAGCTTTAATTTTAAGGAAACTCCATGACTCAAAAACAAGCTGAAGTCAAGGTAGTAACTAAGAAAAAGCATTAGCTGAATTCAGGATACACCACCCATACCTTCATGATGCACAGTTCTCTTCATTTTTAAGCTTTCATTTTCAGGAGAACCTGTGTTTTATAAGTACAGCTGTGGCAGTTTCATGCACCACTGTTTTTGAATAGTCTTCATCTATTAAAAGGTATAGAAACCTCCATAATTCTATTACTTCAAATTCAAACATGTGTGAGGCAGCAAGGCAAGACTAGAAGTTTCGACCACTAACGCTAAAGCTGTATTTGTTTAAGAAAAATAGAAAGTGGCTATAACTCACCTTATCTTGAAAGTTTGGATAGGACCCAATACTACAGAGAAACTGAACCACATCCACATGTCCATACCGAGCTGCAACATGGAGAGCTGTCTCTCCAGACTGCAAATATATAACAAGAACATTCCAGTGTAATTCATACATCACCCATAGATATACACCACCATGCACAGTCTGAATGCTTGTATGTGGCATGGGGGTCCAAATACCCCTCCTCTGTACCTGTATCCTCGTGTCCCAGCTGTGGTCAGCAGAGATCTCCAGCTAGCACACTGTTGTACACTACAAGTGTAACACCATCTGACAGGGAGTTTCTTCAAAGGCCTTCCTTTTTCAGGACTTATTTGTTCTGAATTTACTTTATTTGCTCAAGATCACAGCCCCAACACAATCTCTCAGCAATAAGAGGAGGCAGCTGGCCGAGGGAGCACACAGCGCATTCAATGAGGCACTGAAACAGAAGTCCTATTTCTATTCATACTATTTTTCCTCTCTTCATACCTACACACTTGGTCCAAGACTTTGGTATATCCTCGCATATTTTGGTCACTAAATGTAATTATTTACAACCTGATTAATGATTTTGTTCCAGTGATATGAAAAAGAGATGGTATTTTTATTAAAAGAGTAACCTCTTTTTTAATAGCCCAGTCAGGATAAATTGAACACTAATTTTGCTAATATGCCTTGCACTGATTCCCTGACCAACTACATTTCACAAGCATAACTGCCTCTACATTGGAGCTTTGGCCAGTATAAAAGTATTGCTAAGGTATACGATTCTAACAGCAACCAATTTCTAGTGCCAACGTTACTCAAGTAACACTGCTGAAGACAAGGTAAATGCTCATCAGCTATAAAGTGTTAAGCTTCATTATAGTCAACTTAATAACAGTCAAATTTACTTGTCAGACAAAAGTGATTTTCAATCAAGAGAAATGAAAAACAGAATCATGATTTTACCTTGCGTTCCAATGTGAAACCAGTCTTCATGAGAAAATTAATTTAAGTTCCTACTTTCCCACCTACCCACCATGTATTCACCACATTTATATGCATACTTGTTTAACATTTGTCAGAAAAATAATCAGTACATGCAGCTACTTAAAAGCTATGTTATCAGAGCCCTAAATGTCAGCTTATAAAACCACACTAAAAAAAGCTAGTCACGTTCTTGGGATTATGGCATAGTTGAAAAATCATTCCAGTGGCAAGACCTCTCTCTTTGCTAAGATGAAGCTACATACATATTAAAAAAACAAACAAACAAACAAACAAACACAAACCTATCTACATGAAAGATGGAAAGTTTTGTTCTTACCTTATCCTTGACATCCAAAGGACAATTATTCTCATTGAGAAATTTCAGCGTTTCTACATGACCATGTCGAGAAGCCCAGTAGATTGCATTAGATCCAGCCTGTCCAAAATGTTTGTTTACATAGGTCAAAAAATTTAGAATCCTAATTTTAGATTTTCATTGAGATATACATGCACATACATGTACACAGGTACATTGAACAGCTCAGATTCATCACAGTAAATGTGAGCTAGTCAAGCTACGGCTTATATCAGAATCTTGATCAACAACAACAACAAAAAACCCCTCTGTGCAAGGATAATTAACAGATCTTTACATCTTTACATCCTCTTCCTCCTTGCAAGGGCATTTTTGAGGAAAGAACAGTCACAGGATAAAAACGTTTATGTTACATATTTTACCATCTACTAGCTAGAGACGCAGACAGTGGTTCAAGTGATTTGCTTTAAATGAGCTCCAGATGATTATAATAGTTTTTCAAAAAATGCTTTTGCAAAGCATACCCTCTTGACACTTACGAATTTTAGTAACAATAGTCTATATCAATAAAATGTGCATTTATTATTCCATTCTGTACTAAATAAAGTTTACCAGTGTGTTTTAGGGCAATTACTAATTTAAATTAATCAAAGCAATTTTATAAGCAAGAACCACATTTTAAAGATCAGTATTGCTCAAATTCAGCTAATAAAGTGATCAAAATTGGAGGCTATGCAATAGCAACACCTGAAATTATTAAAAACTTGCTTTTGTCTTTTTGCTATGGAGGACACTGGATAACTTATGTAATAGACTACAACTCAGACGTTTTCATGTCCTGTACAACCTACTCTGATGTGTTTGTTCTCTGCTAACTGTACTGAAACTCAAGAACACTTATAGAATGGTGTCAAAGTAGAACCCTGACCTTATCTTGAACATCAATACGGGATCCACGCTTTAAAAGCAACTGAAGCATCTGAATATTTCCACAGCCAGCAGCGATTAATAGAGGAGGTGTTCCATGCTAGTAACAAAATATAAACAATTTTTGAGGCATTAAGGAAGAGGGCATGTTGTAGAGAAAATTATTTATCCCCTGGAGCAAAGAAGTTTATTGCACTCCAATTTTCTATACTTCTGGGATGAGGTCACATTTACATTTACTAACCAATATGCTACACATAAAAAACAAGTTTTTCAAGGCAGGAATACTTACATTAAACTCTCATTAGCTCAGTTTGACAAGGATGTTCCCCTCTACAGTTCCTTTACATGTGCATTTTAAGGCGGAGTACCTAGAGAACTGGTCACAATACCTCACAAACAAACCACTAGCAACTTACTAGAAAATTACACAGAATTGTAGCAGTAAAAGAAAAATCCACTGGTAACTTGAAAGGTTCAAGATCTCTTCACAGCAAAAGAATAAAGGCTTTAATTTTATAGCACTCTTCATCAGTATTTTTCAAAATACTTTATAATAAAGGTCAGTATAATCATTCCCTTTTCACAGAAAAGTGAAAAATGGAGCAGAGATGATATATCCAAGGTCAACCAGCAGAGCAAGCAACAGAACTTTAGTTTCCTGGTCTCAATTCTGACAACCAATTTAGTACAGCAGCAGCAAACTGAAATACTTTAGTAAGCAAAATCACTGCAGTTCTGAAACAGATGAACAGCACAGTCTAATATAATGTTGAGATAACCAGTTTCTGCAGAATGGGGCACCTTTTTTTGACAGTGCTTCACAAAGTCAACTTTGGCAGTATGATTATCCCCACACAGTTTTTAAAAGGCCTCTGAAAAAGAAGGAAGTAATACCAAAATGATAGTAATATTCAGCCATCCTTATCTGCCCTAAGAAACAACAACTGCAAAAAAGAAGCAAAGGCCAATATTTAATATAGTACAGCTCTTGAAAACAGATTTGATTGCTACTTTTCTTTTGGAATTGCATTTGTCAAGGCCTAGGCAAGAAAATGTTTTGGGCTCCATTTTCAGATAGTTTGAGAAGACTGAACGCAAAACACTTTAGTAAGATTTCCCCTGTAGGAAGACAGAATTATTTCCCATCCACTTGACTTTTTTTTTTTTTTCTTCATTTCAAGTGTTACATTTCTACTTTACAACTCCATTGCTCTGTTCAACAGGGTGAGAGATAGTCCCCCACCCACCTCAGCACAGATCCATACTTTACCTTGTTGGGTTGATTGACATCATAATTTGTCAGAGATCCCAGAAGGTGCTGTAATCCAGGAACATTGTCATCATTGATGGCATGAATAATAGCTTTCATCACAAATGAATCTTCCTCATCCTTGTAATTAAATGAGAAAGAAGAAAAATTATTAGCTTAAAAGAAAAAAAAAAAAATCCCTATCTCAACACCTGCCAAGACATGGAAAAAATTTAAAAAGTAAAATTTTCAGAGTCTTGTAGAACCTTTCAGCTGCAAAGATATAATCCTTCCTGAAAGTATATGGCTAAAATGTATGTGCTATTTGAAGATCCAGCCCTTTTCTAGTACAATGTTTCACTCTTCTTTACATATGAACCCATCATTTATTGCGTGAGATTCCAGACAGGGTTTTTCTTTATTAGGCATATATGTTTCTTCCTCCTAGGACTTTCAACCATTTGCATAAAACAAAACTGACTATGTTTATGTATGTGATAGGAACACTAAAAAAAAGGTACACAAATATAAAATGCAAGATCAAATTTTGAGTTATTCAGGGATATGCCACAGCAGAAGTACTTTGAACTTAACTGTCGCCTATACAAAAGGACCAGTTATGAACCTAGAACTTTAGTAATGGGCCTAAATACCTTTGCAGACATAACATTATTCTTCTTCCAAGCACTAAAATGTCAAAGAGCTGAAAGTCACAGAAGCCAATATTTGCGTCATTTCTCTCCCCTCTCCAGAGGCTACTGATTTTTTAGAATAATACTGGCATTAGGTTACAACAGGGATGTGAAATGCTGATTCAGTGTTAAAAGGCATAGTGACAATTGACAACCCAGAGTGCATGGCTGGGGGAGGACAGGGAGAACAAAGAGTGTGAAAGCAGAAAGATAAGAGGAGGAAAAGTGAAAATAAGAGGCTGGAGTTGCACAGAAAGGACAAAAGGAGGATATTACAGATAAAGGAATTTTTTTCAAAGCCTTTTTTAAGTTTGATCCTACTATTGCCCAGAAAAGATAAGCTTACCCAGCTCTAAATATATTAACATATATACTTGGATGATCACAGAGAATTTGTGAACCATGTAGTAAAACCTGAAGAGTAAGCTAATAAGAATGTTTTTGGATTTACAAGCATTTCTAATTACCAAGCACACAACTATTGCCCCTGACTACTTAAATCTAGTAGACAACATAACACCACAAACTGAGACCGGCCAACTCTTAAAATTTCCTCCTTTAATAACTGCTACCTCTGTTAATACTCTGAAACATTCTCTGTACCTAGGAGTGTGTCAAGTTCCCTGAATAATTTTGAATATTTTAAATTAAAAGAAAAAAACCCCCTACGTTATGCTACACAGTACCATGAAAAATTCAGTTTTTAACTTTTTCACATTATAATTACTACAGAACTAAGGCTCTGCATGAATCGAATTTCAAAACCAAGATAAATTAAATTCGGGTATTAGTTATCAGGCTCAATACAGTAATTAACGAAATTCTAAGGTTTGTATTATGCAGAAGATCAGATTATGGATAACAGACTTTTCTAGCTTAAAAACCTATTTCTTCTTATATAGAAAAATAATCAATTATACCCACTTACAATAATCCAATATTCATGTTAGAATCATTTCACAAGCTGTTAAGTTTCAGATGTATTAAAGCACTCTAACCATAGAAATATATACTTACCAGAGTATCGTCACTCCTAGCAACACTCATGTTACTTCTGGACAAGAAAGATCTTGATAATCTTTGGCACAAGGATATTAAGCGCACTGATTGCTTTTTAAAAATAAGAAGAGAAAAGCTATATGTAAAAAAAAAAAAAACCAAAACAAAATACTTGTGATAGGATGCTACTGCAGAGATTTTAAAGGAATACTGTCATATTACCCAACACAAACAAACAGGAGCATGATTTAAACCTTCCCCCTCATCTCCCTTTTATTCACCTTCAATTTCATCTGTATTTTTTAATGAAAACAGGCTATTTCTATACACTAGCACAGCTACATAATTTTTTTGGATCACTTCTCTTTCATAAAGATGTTCAAATCCATAGCAACATAAATTTGCATTACATCCTCTTCTCCAAGTCTGAAATTTGTTAAAAATACTTAAAAAGGGGGGATTTTAAAGTAAGTGCATACAGAAAACCTAAACCAAGCATAAGTTAGCTGACAGCATTCCTTTAAGTGCTATATTACAACAGCAGTTTAAGATATTCCTAGCGCTACCATCTTGTTTTAGGGCAGCAGACTAATTTTTAAAGTTTATAAACATAATTGATCTTCACCTAACACAAACATTAAGTTTTGGTGTAAATGTACTTTTTAGCTGGATATTTTGTGCTATTGCTCCATGACTTAAGAAAATCATCCTATTTCTTGGCTTTTGTGACAATGCATTTATCTCCTTTGCCAATAATACAGCCCTCTGTTGGCTCATGTTTCACTCTCCTCATGATAAACAGATTTCTCATACAATTGTCCTGTCCTTGCTTAGTTTCAGTGTGAATCCCCTAGTGTGCACACTAAAGAAGTGGAGATGTCTGTCTTGATGAACAGCTCCTTGCCCAGGCCCATGCTTTCAGCTAATGCCATGCACCATTTCTGGAAAGATTAAATGATGCCTTCCTCTAAACAGGTTTGCAGTCTCAGACTGAAAATCCTTTGCAGAAGAGATGGATTTTTTTTTCTTGTTCTATTGAATGGTTTACTGGAACAGTTAATTCTGTGAGGCCTGCTTAAGGGATGTTTGATTTACTCAGATTACTGTCACAAAAACATGTGCCTACATTTACAAATGCTTTCAGTCTGCAAACATTACCAAGACAGATGATGACAGCATACAACTAGATGCATAAAAAAAACAATCCACACACAAGCATTTGTACGCAACTCATAATGAAGAAGTTTTCTCCCTTAATACCATACTCAAGTACCTACTAATTTATTCCAAATTAACACAAAAATAGGTTCCTTCTTCCTTCTCCTTTACTCTGAAAGACACTGATCAGTGCCAAAATGTTTCCTCTACTCAATAAAGAGTCTGAGAGTTTGTATTTCCTTTAAATAAAAAAAGAGTGATCACAAATGTTTGTTTACGTCTCCCCAGACCAAGTAGTGCTATTGTAACTGTATGTTGCCATCATTTTGAAGACCTATTGAATGACTTAC
Organism: Apteryx rowi; assembly: GCF_003343035.1. Lineage (NCBI taxonomy): Eukaryota > Metazoa > Chordata > Aves > Apterygiformes > Apterygidae > Apteryx > Apteryx rowi. The sequence continues at coordinate 1,464,120 of NW_020451060.1, read as the reverse complement.
TTTCCATTTTCGTCGTGCTGCAAACTTTTTAAATTTCTCCATATTCACTGCAGATGCTTTTCTGCTAAGTGCTTGTTGGGTGTCTTTAGGCTATGGGCAAAAGTAAAAGAAGGTCATTGCAAAATATCCCACAATTACAACCACAACTTTCATAAAGCACCTTCCTGTCTCTAAGTCTTTCTGCCCTTCAGTGATGACTTCCATTTACATTATAATAATATTATCATACTGTCATAATAAAGTAATTGTAAGCACACCATTTTAACATGCACAGCTTAGTGGAGCATGCAGCCAGAATACCTTGAGAAAATACCCTGAAGAAAATCCATAACTGAGAATGTTGCATGCAACACTATTTTTTTTCTTTAGCTGTAGCTTACTGAATTTTGAAAGCTGTTGCAAAAAATTGTAATTGCATCCACTGTTCATTAGATATATGGCACGGAGATGGGAAAATGGAACTAAGTTTTGTGGATTCCCTTACTTCTAGCAGAGTGGTCTTGAGGATGACAATTTTATTTTCAGAGTTCAGGGTTAATATAATGAATTATTTTCCTTGCTGTTTGCCTTAGCAAAATATGAAGCTAATGAAATGAGACAGTGCTGTTGACTATCTCATTGTATGTTTTTGTTTCAAAGTGGCCTTTCAAAAAGGTTTCAAAAGGAAACTTAACACAACCCCCCCCCCAACAGTCAATAGAGCATTTGGCTTTGTCCTTAACTTCCCTCTCTGGCAGAGGTTTTGGCTATCATTACCTAGGCAAATCTTATCTTCCAGGAAAATATCCTGTCTGATTTTAGATGCTGTCCAAGTTATTACTAGTCTCAGTGTGATCAGTTGGACAGGTTGGTAATTTCTCTCTGCTGGGTCCAGACCCCACTCCCCCTGCCTCCAAAAGACCATCCCACCTATTTCTGCAGAAACCTCTAAGACCGTACCCTTTAATCTTTCTCAGACTAGTACCACGTACCAGTTTCCAGTAGAGTATATCAAATTTTGCATTACATGATCTGGGACTTGGAGTTTGGAAGGCCCTACAAACTCAGTTTGACAGAGATATTCAGGTGAAGGCAGTGATGGGAAGAGGGGAAGGAGGATACGAGCAGTGGTATTAGGAAAGGATGTCTGGAAAGTTAAAATATAAAGGAACATGACAGGGTACAAATCAATGTGTCTTGTTCCAGGAGTGGAAGCCCTGGGCTCTGAAAGACAAACTCAGACAATGCTTGCTCTAGTGGTTTAAAACATCATTACCCCAACTGCCTGCTTTACATTGCAGCTGTTCAAGATTGCGCCATGGAAAAGTCATCAAAGCACAATGGGTACCAATACTCCTTTCAGTCAAATCTGTAGTTTGGCATATTGGTGTTTAAGTGTTTGACCCAAGATGCTGGCCTATGAACTGGAGCAGCTGTGACATAGACACATATTCTGCTTATTGGTTCTCTGAGAAATGGAGAGGTTTCAAACACTCACGGCTGTTCTTTTACTGAATAAGAGTCAACATCCCTAAGGCTTAATTTCTAAGAAAATGAACTACTAGAATGAAATTGATTTATAATAGATACAGATACACAGGACTGAAGTAATCAAGATACCAGAGCTTAACAAGTCACTATTTATCAGCTCAGCAGTGGTAACTTAAACCAAACCTCCAAGAGAAAGTGCACTCCCAAGACTGGGGAAATTATTGGCACTGAAAAGATTTACTGTTCACAACTAGAAAGTGATACGCAATTGATTACATTAAATGATAGGTATACTATGCACGTATTAAAAAGAGCGGTCTCTTTTCTCTTTCTCTCCTGCTCAACTTAGCTGCATCACAACAGTTTGATTCACACCAACCACTGCGGAACCCTTAAAAAGAAATGGATCACTGCCCCACATCAACTGCTTTCTTTAGTCTAAAGAGGAAGGAAGGAAAGAAGAAATATGACCCTTTTGTCCTATCTAAATAGGGAGATTAGAAGATGACAAATGTAAGTGAGCAGAGAGGAAATTGGACTGGATTCAGAAAATGTGTCTTTGTCAGTACAATGCTTTCTGAACATTAACTTCTCTGACTGAGCATGATTTTAATCTTAATAATGGACTGTAGTACTTGCCTACCACTAACCAACATGGACGATATCTTAATGAAGTCCATACTCTGCACTTAGGAGTTTACATACAGATAGCTCTCTGAAACAGTAAGATCTATTGAACAGATATGCCAATTTTTCTTTTGAAGGTTTTGTTAAAAAACTGAAAAAGTGTAATATGAAATAAAGACTGATTAAAAAACAGGATAAGAGAGAACATATTACATACTAACCTTGATCCAAGGATGCAGCAAACTATCTTGAATAGTCATTCTCTTCCTTTAATGGGAGAAAAGATATAACTATTTCAGGTAATAAAAGTTACATAAAATACATAACACTATATATTTAATAAACTAACATTGCAAAATATCATGTAATTTGAAACACTACAGATAAATCAGAGTGCAACAGCAGATACACAAGAAGAGAAATAACTCACTTTGGATCCTTGACTAGAAGTCTTCGTATAAAATCTTTAGCTAGGGCACTGGTATTACTGAAGAATTCTTCCTCAAACTCATAGTTCACAGCAGACACATTTGCTAATGTTTCCTGTTTGGTTTCTCCAAGAAATGGTGATGCACCACTTAGACTGCAGAAAGACAGAACATTCCTCTCATTACATGTTGTAATACTGCCCTTTCAACCCTCTAGATCAAATCAAGGCAGAAGGTGAATATAATTTTTTTCTACTTTAGAACTGCAAACCTATTTTAAGGAAGATTTCATCTAATAGGACAAAAAGCTTCACTGTAATTTCAGAGAATGTTGATTAAAATAAAGCCTTTAAGGAATATTGCCTAAAGATGTGAAGCCAGCTTCCCATGCTATCTCAATGCTGACTAATGGCTGTTCTTTCTGTAATTATACAATTGCTTTTATGATCACTCAACTTGACTTGTGTGCAGTCAAACTGGTTTGATTTACACAGAATTTTTATGTGAATTTTTGTCAAAAATAGAATCATATAACTGAAAACCCAGAGGACAGAATCAGAATAAAAAAATCAGTATTTCCAAAGAATCACCTGTAGATTTTGGTACTTACAGAATGTAAGTTATTACACCAATACTCCTGGAGTGAAAAAGAAAAAAAAAAGGGGGGGGTGGGGAGGGAGACAGAGGGAGAGAAAGAGAGAGAGAGAGAAAAAAGAAGTTAGAACTTCAGAATAATTATGAGAGATTTATCTCAAAAAAGATCCAAGAGCTTACCACATATCTGCTTCAAGACCAAGAGGTTCATAATTTACTATTTCAGGAGCTGAAGGAAGACAGAAGAAAATCAGTACATAATCAAAGAACACACCTATGTCACTCTGGCCATGTATATGTCAGACATAACTAGCCAAGATGCTGATAGATAAAAATAACTTTAATGCAAGTCTAAGCTATTAATGAACACTATAAATTGTTCTATTAAAATTCAAAATGTCACATATTGCACACAGATTATGTAAACAGTAACTCAGCCAAACCAAGCTAAGCCACACATACCATTTCATATACTGAAAAAGAGTAGTCTGAAGAAAGAACAGTGCTCTTACCAACAAACTCTGGTGTTCCGAAAATATTTTTGAATTCATTTCCAAAGTCAATTTTGTGTGCTAAACCAAAGTCAATAATCTTGATTCGAGGCTTTGGTACATTCCTGTCCAGCAACATTATGTTTTCAGGCTTTGAGATGGAGGAAGAGGAAGAAGAGGGAAGAGATTTTAAGTAGGTACAAAATGTCTGATACATACAAGTACCCTTAAGCACTGAGTCCTTGCTCAGCATCTACTTCAGTCTGTTGATCTGTGTCTTCAGCAAGAAAATCCGGTCATTTGCTATTATGACCTAACATGCTAAAAATTAAGTACAATAAATCAGGATTTAACATTGATGACAGACTCCTGTGATTTCCATGGGGCTGAGATTTTACTTTTTGTAAATATAGCTATTGCAGTTTTCATGTGGACTAAGTGAGCGGAAACGCATCCCATCACATCCATAAGCTGGCATGCTCTGAAGAGCTCATAGAGCTACAGCTGTCCTGCTCACATTGCTAAAGAGGACTTCCGGAGCCACTAAGAACTTCAATATCACCATTATTTTACTTCTCCTTACCTCAAACATAATGGCTGATGTGCAGGTAAAAGGCAAAAGTAATTTTCTTCTTTCCCTCCCCACATTTCTATTTTTGCTGCATATTTCAATTTGCATGATCTTATTATCAGGTGTAAGGATGCTTTATTTTATTAGACACAATGGCAAAAAATTTACACCTCATACTGTGAGAAAATATTAAAAGTATATTCTTCTATTTTCACAACTCATTTATCTTGATGATCATCTTATAAAGACCAAACATATTATTTGAAGCGGTAAGATTGGAAAAAGTATGTTTAAATTGAAAAACATTCTTTTCTCTACCTTACCCCCAGAACATGGCATCCCCTTTTAGAGCTCCATTGCCATATAATAACAATGCCTCCTTTTCCTACCATAGACATAGCTGCTGACTTCAGCAGACTTTAGCAAATGTTCAGCTGCCTTCCTACATTAAGATGACATAAAACTACCAAAAAACCTTACATATGAAAACATTCAATATTCTGAAATTAAACAATAAGAAAGCATTAACTGAGTTTACATACAAAAGATCTCTTTCCATTGCCAAAATAATGCAAAATTCATTTGAAATAAAGCTTTTTTTCTTAAAAAAAACAAAAAAAYCCCCATGTGTTCTACAGAATCTTTACAGGCAATTTTGTCTTGTTTTGTTTTTACTACCTATAGATAACTTTCAAGTGAACGTAGGATGTATACAACAGTGCAGTCCCCCCCACCCCCCCCCAACTCAATGAGAAAAGGCATGCTATTCAGAATGTTGCATCCAGATCCCATCCACATTCCATACAGTCCTAAACACAGCTTTTATTTCAAGACTGTTTCCTCAGAATGGTCTCATTTTGTTCAAAGTTGCTATTTTCCATGTGGAAACAGATGGGAACTATTCATGGTTCAATAATCTCTTTTCAATGGCTGAATTTTCCCCTTTCTACATAAGCTAGCAAAAAAAGCTACAGCCAATATCTGCATGATGGCAGATTTCTGGCTGGTGTTATAAGGACTTAATGGGATGCTGCTTGCAGTTGTCTACATTTTTAATCTGCTCAACATACCTTAAGATCAAAGTGGGCAATTTGCAGAGAATGGAGATACTGAACACCATTAAGTATTTGTTTGAGAAATTCTGTGGCTTCCTCTTCCGTGAGAGATTCTTTTTCAGCTAAGAAGTCAAAGAGCTCTCCACCTGCAACACTTGGAGAACAGAAGCAGAGTTACTGACAAACTTGCTTTAACCTTTGGGTTCTTTTTAGCATAACTATTTTCAGAGCAACCTTATCTTCTGGTTTGATATTGATGCTTTTAACACCATTAATATCAAACCAGAAGATGAAAATTGCATAATTCAATATCTGAAACAGTCAGTAACTCTACCCCTCTTCCTCTGGAGAGGGGAAAGATTACAATACAGAAATCTTATTTTCAAACAAGAAACCCAAAACAAACAAACAAAAGAACCCCCCACCCACAGGGTCAGCTATATCTAAATTTAAATAAAGAATAAAATTAAATAAGAAGTAAGTATTCTCAAAACATAGTAATGTAGCTGAACATCTAGAAAAAAAAACACAAATTGGCTCATACTACCAGTAAAACATGCAGTGCTTTTTATGCTTTGGGAAACAGAAAAGTTAAAACTCACTTTGAAATAAATACTAGTAGCTGTCCTACTATGCAGTTTCTAAACTCCCTAAAGTGTTCAACTCTTTGAAAATACACTGTAATCTTTAAAATAGTGTGTTACATTCATCATGTATGTCATATTTGGACCTAAAATTATCATGCCTTTCCTACAGTGAAAAGCAGCTACTGCCTTTCAGACTACTTACAGAAAGCCTTTTAACTTCACAGGCAGAAATAAGAGTGTAAGAACTGAAGAGGGTGCATAAGCATTACCAAATTCTGAGGAAGCCTGCATTTGAGGGAGAGGAATAAACTGAAAATGACCCTTGTCTCAGCTCAGTCAGTCATCTGGCCGGAGTGATGATTGTCAACAGCGCCAAGACACGCAGAATTTTAGTAAATAGGAAATATGATTTCTAACTTTTCTTAAAAAAACATCCCAAAACTTCATGCAGTCTCCCCCARTTTAAAGACATATGTTGAGATCACTGGCTGGTCTGGCAACCTGTTTTTTCTGTTTATGAAAACAGCATTATTACCTACAGATGTGTTGGAGACTGCAAAGATAGTTATATTATTTCCCACCTCTTGCATTGTACTGATACTTAAAAAATACTGAAAATATACCCTAATATATGTTGACTTTCTGTAGGAGAAGAATCTGTTTGTGATTTAAAGTTCTGATTATAAAAAATAATGGGATTAACATATAACAATAGCTAAACAGTCTGGGTGAGTTTCTGGAAATATATTTGACTTGCTTTATCATGTCTACTGTTCAAGAGACTTAATTTGCATTATTGTAATGCAAATTGCAGACAGAGTATATTTTAATGAGTTCTTGGAGCTTTCACTCAGCTGCCTAGAAGATAATAAGGGTATTGTTTTTAGTTTTATTTGTGCTGTTGTAATATTTTCTTCATGAAAGCAATTATTGAAACAAAGTGCTATTAAATATAAGAATTACAGCCTGGAAGGGAGAAAGGTCATTTTAATCATCCCTGTTTTAGGAACATTAAAATGGAATTCCTACAGATTAAATACAGTTCATTATTTTACCACAGATGCAGATCAGTAAGATCTTACAAACGGATGCACATGTGTATTATCTCATGCTTTGCTTCCCACTGAAAAGAGCAAAAGGTTTTCAGGTTAAAGTCTGCACCTCTGCAGCACTTCCTGATGACAAATGGAAAACTGGGCAGTGACACATTGCTGGCATTTCTTCTCATTTCCAATTTCTGGGCTAAGGGACTTCTAAATTATATAGAACCTGTTTCCAAATGTTTATTAATACATGTGGACGTTTACTGTGGTTGTCATAAGGATGTTAATCAGAGTACATCCATGCCACACAATGCAAACAGACTCTGGCTACTCTTCAAGCCAGTGAGCAGCTGTGACAGCAGTCACAGAAAAACTAAGCACCTTTATAAACTCAGGTTCAGTGGTTAACTGTCATACAGGTTTTGGTAAGCAGGAAGAGCAGCTGTATCTATCTACAAATGCCGTGCAGCTGACCCTTCAGCCGAGGAAGAGAAGGGAGCTGAAAGGCTGCAGCAAACATGCTTATTCCCTCACGTTGGCATACACAGTCTCTGTAAAACTTACTAGTCATCTGTAGCAACAGTAGCACTGATTACACACATTTCTTCTAAACCTAAAAGACACATTTAATTTAATATCAAGGGTTTAGTTATTTTCAAGATACCTAACAAAGAAACAAAACTGTATTTGTGTAAAAAGGAAAAAATCTCTTTATCCTCAGTCTCTTATCTGCAACCTTTTTATTTTGTGTAGTTTCATATCCTGAAAGTTTAGACCACATGATATTACAAGTTTGATAAACATGGGTTTTCACTTGTCTCAAATATGTCACATTTGTGAACAGTTAATTGCATGTATAAACACATTTTAACAGATCATGCAAATGGAGTCAGGTTCAGAAATTGTCGAGTGCTACTCTCCTGTCTTGCCTAAGGTTAGCTGTAGTGATGTTCCCTCTATAATTATTTCACAGGCTTTAGAACAATGTGAAATAGAATATTACTTGTATTTCACAGGTAATACACCTAGTACCTAACAAAGGAAGAAACTGAGATCCAGAGAGGCTAATAGGTTAAACAAACAAACCAACCAACCAACCCCAACTGTTGTGGCTCTTAAAAAATTAGGAGCTAGGTATCAAAGCTACTCGATTTTTCCAAAGGGTTGATGTGCTTATTTAGATTCTTAGGTACTATCGCCCTAAGTAACTCTGCAGTCTTTTAAGCAGTATCTGATTAAGAAGGGACTGAATCCAACACACTCAAAGCATGATTCCAGAACCAAGTGCACCTCTGATCTAAGAGGTTTGGAGCATACCCCTTCACATTATACATCTTACCCTTAACTGCCTGGAGTACACAGTTTCAACTCATAGACCAGGCCATTGTAACTTTCACTGCTGGCAATGTCTCAGCTGGTGGGAGCGAGTTCAGCACCTCACATTTTTCCCTTTGGGAGTTGTAATTGTTGGCAAGTATGGTGCCAAGATCACTTGCTTAGAACATGTACTGTTTAATCTTACCAACAGAGAAATAAAGCACAACAGAAACAGGGTTTTACAACAAGGATGACTGAAATGTTAAACTAACATACAAGGCAATCCAGAAACTTAGAAAAGCCCTGCTACCCAAGAAAGGCCCCCCCACTTCAGACTGCACCCATAGATTCCATATTAGCTTGTCCCTGTACGGGAAAAGTTGGGACCCACATCCTCATGAGAGCTTAATAATGCACATATTGTTTCTTAGCTTCCTTTAACATTTATTGGAAGACTGCTTCTTCTGCTACCTTCCTGTGGACTTTGGTCAGGTCTGATATTAAACTGTATCACCTTAGGCATACAGAAAGTGACTGTATCATGATAGGGTAATTACTTCAAACAAGAAAGTTGATACAGTCCACCCTGAATATCCTCTACAAGCTAAGTTTCAACTCCACAATTAATTCACTGGATCGCAATACCCTCAAAATCAATCACCAGAGTCTGCTTTCACAGACTTCATAAAAATTAAGGCCATAAGAAATCACTACATGATCCAGACTGGACTTGAAATATTACAGATCATCAAATAGCTTATAATAAGCAATTAAAGATGCTAACTATGTAAGATACTTCAGTGCTCAAAAATTTCCTAAAACGCTGTCAGGTTTTCAAGTCTGGTCTTGTGTTTCAGGCAGAACAATATAGTTCCATACAAAATAAACACAGCACATTTTTTATCCTGAGCTCAAAGGTGAAACTGGAAGGCAAAACTCCAACAGAAGACCCCGCTGCAGCAACATACCTATGGGTATGTTTATCTCAAGCACAGCAGCAGTCTTAATTCAAAGTAGAAGGGCAGACAATTCCACACATCAGCCTCTGAAACTGATTTTTTTTTTTTAATCCTAGCTTCTCCCCAAAAGTACACAGATTTTAGCTTCATTACAATGTCCGAGCATCCTTTATAAATTAACAACAAAAAAGGTTTGCTTGGAGGTTGCTGGTGCATGAAAGCCCTGTTTAAATCTGGCTGAAACCAATCATTCAGTAGGTTTCCTTGAAACCATCTGAATCATGCAATCTCACTTTCAGCTTGCCTTGAAGAAGGAAGACTCACCACAGAGATCCTTGATACTTAACAGACTGCTGCCAACCACTGCCTGGATAAAAAAAAATCGCTTCCTGAAGGGAGTGTGGGCAATAGGTTCACCAAGCACTACTGTGTCTTCCTCTGGATCATTTTAGAGCATCTGTGCCTTGTACTCTCCAGAAGTGCACAGCTTTGCTCAATTTCTCAGTTTGCTGGTAGGAATTACCAGAAAAGTTTCTGAGCAATTCATTTGTGAGTTAACACAACTCTGATATACAGATTGCTAAAAATTAACCTATGAGCAACAAACTATAACCACTCAGATTAACAGAGGAACTTGATTAAAGTCAAGTCACATCTAAATTCCATTACTGCTGCAAAACCTTTATATTCACTGTCACATCACGCCTTCCTCTGAAGCGCCGTCTTTAATATTCCTGTATAAAACTTTGTTTACTTTTAAACTAAAAACATTTTGCAGTTACAGTAAGCTGTACATATATTAGGCTCAAAAATATAAGAATTTGTGATTGATCAAGGTCACATCTTGATCGTAAGGAGAAGGCTTCAGTATCAAGTATAATATAAAACAGAAAGCAATAGAGGTTGAGTAATTATTTTCACTGTCATAATGTGACTTCATTTTACACTGCCTCCAAGCAGTAGAGCACATATTTCTAAAAAAAAAATATATATATATATATATCTAACAACCCTGCTTTTGAAAATATTTTCTATAATCATTTTCACTAAAAGCAAAGCTGGCATATATTACTTTCCTGACATTTCTAGGTAGAGCTTTCCTGAATTGGTGCAAATAAAATAAAGCCTCAGATCAGCTGCATTATTATAAAATGCAGCAGCAGCAAAAGCATTTCCTAGCCTTCCCAAAGGAATCCTGACAGATGTGTCTGCAACCCACATATTTCCCTCTGGGAGAGGGAACATATCACACCTGTGGAGAAAAGATTTCTGGATAGTGCTTTTGTCAGTTGTCAGGCCTAGTTCCGTGATACGGAACTAATGGCCAGCTCCCAGAGGAAGTCATTATGGGAACCTACACCGGGAACTTGGACCCAATTAACCTTCACAACCAGCCGTGTCACCTCCTAATGACTCAGTCACATGCCATGTTGATCACACTGCTCATATAGTAATATCACCTGAATGATAATTAATGATTATCTAAGATTTTCTGATGAAGTTAAAAAAAACAAACAAACAAAAAACCCCCACCTCTAAGCCAAAAAACTTTGATCAAACTTAACTTTGGTTTAATGTAGGTTTAATCAACCTTGCTTAGATTTCAAAACAGCAAAGGCTAGCAGAGTTGAAGAAAATTCTACAAGCAATTTATTCAAATTTTTGTAAGCAGATTTAATTTGAAAAATTATCCAGATAGTCTTCTATTATGGGATATCAGTATTCTTGTCTAATCCAAAAATTTGTTCTGTCAACTTGCAAAAGAAAAGAAATGGTCTCCTTTAGGGTTTTTTTAGTTGAATGACTTTCATATGACAACTCGCAGTATTTCAAAGTTGAAGTTGTCAACCCAAGACCAATGTGAAATATTGCTATTTCCATTTTATTTAAGGTTATAGATCTTTACATCCACTTCATTTAACAGCCTTTATGAATTGTTCAGTTGCCAACCCACTCCTCTGAAATTTACCAAATATTCTGAAAGAGCAGCAAAGGTGTTGCTTGCTTTTCAAGTAACCTACCCGCTCAACGTACTTAATATTTCTATATCTACCTACCAGAAAAATTAAGGCATGTTACGGCATCTCTACTCCTTGGCATTTTCATTTGTCCAGCTTCTCCTAGACAGACTAACTGCTGTAAATTCCTTTCTTTAGAGCACCTGAATTCTTCCCATATGTTGAAGCTCTGGCATCAGAATGCCCAGAAAAACACAGGCACGAGAAATTAGACTTAGATTTAAACAATTAGGTTTCAGCTAAGAAGGAGACCTGAAAACTCATGTGAATCTTTCTGCACCCAAAAAGAGATGGTATTTAGGTTTTCATTACTAAGCGCCCAGAGTTTAAGTTACTGTGCAGAGAAGATTACTAACACTTTGGTCCAGGCGCCAGTGCCTTAGTATTTAGATCCTGCCCAAGACATTTGAATTTAATATACAGGCCACTCATTGTACAAAAGTATCATGCATTTTGCTTAGTGACTGCAGAACCCAGAAACCACATATCCTCTGAGATGAGCTCGGTGGGATGCAGAGTCATACTTGCTCTAGTTTCTCTCTTTTCAGCCCCATGTAGTCTTATTCTTAGTTGTCTCAGCTTTGTAGATCTATCTGTGGGCCTATAATTCAGGCTTTTGAAGTCAAAAGGTGGCACAATATCTAGAAGTTAGTGTTGCAGAGCTTGCTTTCTGTTACCTTGCAGCAAGTTCCCAAGAATTCGTCTCAAAATTCAGTACAAAGCTATTCAAGAACAACCTTATGACTTACAGGCAAGCTTAAAACCCTCAGAGCTGATTTAGAGTTTCACTGGAAATCAAGCTAGTCTTAATTTTACTTGGACTACTGTAAGTTAACTCCCTGATAAAACAGAAGAGAAATCTAATGATTCCATTATTATTTGTGATTATGCTTCAATGAGCAACTCACAATATCATCAGAATTTTTATATATGGGGCTATCATTTCCTCCTGGCTCTGTTCTGTTTTAGTTGACACTATGGAGGTACTGACAGGTGGCAATTCTGTTCCTGAGACATCTGGATGAAGAAGACCAACTTACAAGTGGTTGTATTTTTTAGAAGTTAGCTCCTGTATACTTTCTTTAAAATTTAATGTAATTCTCCTCTTTCTCACCTGCAACTTTTAAAGCATTTTTCCTCTTTTTTATTTTTAAAAACAGATATTTGTCATTCAGAAATATGCTACAAAAGCTAATGGACTTAAACTAAGATTTCTAATTCACAAATGAAGATACATTTTTTGAGGAGAAAAGCACAAATATACAATTCTATCCACAACTTTCTAGTGAAAAGAATCAGCTATAAAAATCACGGTGTTTGAAAAGGCAAGAACATCTGAATTATGTTTCAACATTCTAAACAACTACTATCTAATTTAGGATGAAGGTATTAATTCTTTGGAGTTGCACCTAGAAACCATAACCAAGGCTCTACTAAACAGCACACGGTGAGCATATTCTGTGGGTCTACAGTCTAAATGAAGAGATCAGAAAGTAGAAGGAAAAACAAAGGAAAAGAGACTGAGGTCCTATGTATCGAAGGCTACCATCAGGCCAGTGAAAAGAGAACCAAGTAGGTGCAGAACAGGCTGGAGGACAGAAAATAACTTACTGTGCAACAGAGGCATCTGTGTTTCCTACAGTCTGTGAAGTCTGGTAAGATAATGGCCTCAGTGAAGCCCCCTGGAAAGAGCTTAGTACTGCTAGCCAACAGAGACTAGCTGGTTGAGTGCTGCAGCTGGGCAGAAAAATAACCATAAAATTCTGACTATGAGATTGATTCAATTATTTGCATGACAGGAGAAAAAGCAGAAATAAGAGTCTTATTGTTCTAAGTTAGATGAGGAAGAGATGGAGTTTTTCAGCTTACATTTAATATGCTAGCATTCCTTGCAAGATGATGAGAGAAACCAGAGAGTAGAAATTTTGAAAGTATTTTCAAATCAAGAAGACATATGCCACTAAGTGGACCAAGAAATATGAAAATACGTCTGCTTTCCCCAAATATACCAACAGACTTTCAAAGTGAGTCTCTTAAAGGATATCTCATGCTTGCATGTGACTGCTGAATCTTTTCATTAAGATTTGGTTTAAAAAGTTTCAGAAATGAAATGTTATGTAAATTTTATATAAGTCAGTTTCCTGACATAAGGCAGCCTTATGAAAATCCCTCCATTATGGATAAAGTTTTTGACATGCACATCTGCTTTGTGTTCTGTGTTGAGAGGACAAAGCCACTGCAATAACTAATGAACTGCTCACATTTCCTTTCATGAAACATATTGCTACCTGGAATATTTTAATTGTAAGCTGACATACATTTGCAGTAAGCAAATGAAGCGAGAACTTCTCCAGTCAGTTGCTCATGTCCAAGAAACATCATTAATAAAGCATAAAAATAAAAAGGGTACATTTTTCGCAAGAAGCTGGCACGCAATACTACAAACCATTTGCTGAACCAAGAGGTAAAAATCAATAGTTAATAGGCAACAGAGACGCCATCCTGAGATTGTGCATGTTAACAGCTATTGATAGCGACTAAAAGGACAGCTGTAGAGGCATGCCTTTTGTGGATAGCAGGGTTCTTTAAAAAATACAAATCAGAAATTCTTTTCATCATCACTGTTCAAATTATTACACTTGCTTACTAATATGAAAGCAGTGTTTCTTCTGGAATTTTTATTTTGTTATGATCTTTTCATAGCAAGAATGCTGAATTTTAATTTCTTTTTAAATTCAAGAAAAATTCAGTTATACAATATCATATCTGTATGTGATATACTCTCTCATCTTATGGTCATAACTAAAAATATGTCCCAGGAAAAATGCAGTTTCTAAAATGAATTTAGTCATGGAAAGAAAACTTACTCAAGCTATGTTCTAATTAATAAGGAAAAGACTCACTTAGAATGGATTCTGAGGACAGCAAAAGAGGTTATTTAATGAAATTTCAGCTTTATACTTAACTGTCTCCTTTTGTTTGAAATTGTTCTGTAAGAACAAAGAATGTCAGAGTAGTAGGCAAAACACAAATAATAGAACAGTAAAATAAAAGTGGATCACATATTTAAGAGCCTGTGATTAAAATGACAATTTTTTTGCCTTTTCAATTGCTTTACATACTATTGTAGAGATTTTGAAATTTTTAAAAGTTGCCCCTATAGCAACTAGTATATTCAGTTTATAAAGTGATTGCTAGCATGTCACCTTTTCCATTTTGTCCCTCTAACTAAATAAATGTTGCGTTTGTGATATCACAATAGCATTTCTTCAACTTACAAGACTTGTATAGTAGTATGGGAAAGCGAAAAGAGAATCCCCAACTGAAATGACAGGGGGATTGTTAACTAGGCAAAACAATTAGCTAAACTACACTGCAAACAGTTTGTTGAACTTTGCACTTTGTCAGAAACAGTATTTCCTTCTATTAGATAAAGTCAGCAGGTACACACAGATGCACACAGCAACCTTGCTGCTGAAAGAGCTTCTATTCCATTTCAAAAATGACAGAGGGAAGACTATTCCCATTCTTGCTATTACTGTCTGGGACTACTGAGTTTTCTTCAGAGCTCTTGAGTCCAGATACTTGCCCGATTTCACCTGCAGAGCATTGTAATAGACTGATAATAAACACAACAAGGTTACAGATAGGAAAAATGTTCCTTTTAAAACCCTAAAATAATTTTGTGTGGCTGCATGAGCTTTCTGAAATATTACTTAGGAAGTATGTTAAGGTAAGAATTTAAGAACCTAAAATCTTAGGGATTTTTGTCTACCTAGATAGATATATCTAGATATATATTACTCATAGAATGCTAAGGTTTGCAAACAATAGCTGCTAATAACAAAGAACGAATGATTCCATATTGAAAAATATACCGGGAACTGGGTGAAACAAAATCATACAGAATTTGCATACATGCTTAGGAAAGTTAGGTCCTGTACTGGCAAGTGAATACATCAACTCACCTATCTGTGGACAGCTTGGGAACTATAAAAGACAGGAAGAGTACAGAAGGGAATCAAAGTTGTCTAACTGCAGATAGTATGAGGTTTCTTGATATGAAGTACTGGCCCTATTTAATGCTAAAATCTTGTTGCTAAAAACTCTGCTCAGCCAAGAAGGAGAGCCTCAGCATCAATTTCATACATCAGTTTCACAGTCATACTGGATACATTTACACTCCAGACTATCTTGGCACTTGAAGATATTTCCACAGAAATGGTTTTAAAACAACTGGAGAAATAAGTCACTTCATGTGAGAGCCAATATAAAATGAGAAGGGGAATACGAGCCAGACTAATTTTGCTGTATATTTATGACACATTTAAATAGTCCTGAACAAAACCCAAGAGTAGTAGATCTTCCGATACTAACTGTAAGGAAGTTTTACTTTATTGAAAAATATGACATAGCTTTGGTTCATTAAAAAAAACCTGCTGCTTGTTTAAATTATTCACACAATGTTGACAAACTAACATATATGTACATTTCTGAAACTATGAAAATCCCAGATTACAACAAGTATTGTAAACAGTCATATACTGGACTAAAAAGTGTAAAAATATGTTTCAGTATAATGAGGTAGTATTATACATATGTATCTCACAGAAAAAATAAAATTCCAAAAGCTATTTCCCATTTTATTTCCTAAATCTACATTGTAAACCTATGCATATGTTAATGAAAACATGCTGCACTGAAGTGTCCTTTAAAGGTAAGTGCAAAGAGTATTTACGAAAGGTTGTAAACAGGAAGAGATAATCTATATAAGCAAAATCATATGAGCAGCCAAAGAAAAGATATAGTGCTGTCCGGCATTCTGGTGCCAGCTTCCAAATCAGATGTATTTGCTTCTAATTCTATCACTCTAGAAACATAAATGTTTAAGCCTTTAAGCCTCTGAAATGTTAAGTGCAAAATGTCAAATAAAAGCCTTTTATATTATTGAATTTAGTTAAACTGTCTTTTTGAACAATAATTAGCATGAAATGGCAATTTGAACACAATCATCTGCACTAACATTTCAGGGAAGTGGGAGACGTGCAAAAGGAACAAGACAGCACACTTATCAGCTCAGTATCAGACTTCACAGTAGTGACCTGTATCTTTACTGATATGAAGTAACTTGCTTCTTGCTTGCACGAAACACATATTCTAAACCAACACGGCAATAATACAGACTGGTCCCAGCATCCAAACAATGTAAAGACTTGCATGTCTCCACTAGCCAACACTGTCAGCCTTTAAAAAAAGTGAGTGATGCTCAACTTCTGAACTTGCAAGCTTTGAGGAACCTGAAGACAGAACTGAAACAATGCAGGAGTGTTCTTTGTTGACATATTTATCTCAATCCATTAGCAATAACCTTGGCTGAAAAATGGGAACTAAAACAAGGATATGAAAGTCCAGTTTACATTTCAACAGGGCAGAAGTGGAAAAATTCTGTTCTCAGTTAAGTGGGTAAAAAACACGCCAAAATAAACAAACAAACAAAAAACAAAACAAAAACCCCCAAACCAAAAGAGTAATGTTATTCTGACATCACATCAGCATAAAACAGAGCAAAATTTGCCAGAACATCTAGCAAATTTGCTAGAACAAAATTTGATGGAGCAAAATTGCTCCATCTGATTTAACTCCTAGAAACTGTATTTTCCTCTGCTTTTCTCATCAGATCAGTTTACTTACTATTATTCTGGATTCTGGATATTGATGATGATTAAAACAACACACAGAAAAAAATGCTTAAATCTACTAGGATGTGGTTTTACTTCTGTAGTGCATTTGCAGTGAAGGACACTGCATAGAAATCAAGAAGCTACAACTCTGACCTAAAATAAAGAATTCTCTGACTATTACCAATCTTCCTTCAGGTTGGTAAGGAACACTCACTAAATCATAATGACTCTTAAGAGAAAGTGTTTATTTCTCTAACACAAAGAAAATTTCTGTTTCTCCTCCCGAGGACTCTAGAGCTACTTACAGTTCCAGAATAAGAATGACATCTGTTTTGTTCTCATAAACGTCATGCAGTGTGATCACATTAGGATGTCGAATCTCTTTTAGTATGTTAACTTCTCGCTCAATATCTTCCCGGCTCACTCCTCGCCGGCTGGATTTTGTTCTCCGTTTCTTGATGAATTTCGCTGCAAACTGCTGGCCAGTGCTCTTCTCACGGCATTTTTTCACTACAGCGAACTGCCCACTAAAAAAAGGAGGGACAGAATGAGGGAAAGTATTTGGTTCAAGGATGTTTAGAATTAGGAGTAGTTTACAGCTGCTACTGTGGCAGTGAAACAGCCGTACCTCCCAATTATTATCTAAAGTACTTTGCTCCTTTTTGTGCAATCTGGAATAGAACCTGAGAATAGCTACAGGTAGCGAAAAAGATTAATTGAAGTATTGGCTTTACATCACACAAACATACACGTGTACATATACCCACACTTTTCAGCATATCTATAAATAAAAGGTATTACCTGTATAGACCACTAGGTTTTTGACAAATACATGCATCACATTACTGGGAAAACTAATGGTATCTGGTCTTCTCCTTCCACATACATGTTAATTTTTTTTTTTGTTCTCCAAGAGAAACAGTCCTTAATTTCTTCCAGTCAATATAATCTCTCAATATTCACTTTAATCTATCCTCAATTTTTTTCTTAGTTTTTTAGAGGAGGGATACTTGACCTTTAAAAGCACAGATTAGACAGCACATCAAGAATTACAGTTACTGTATCATCTTGCCAAGTAGGAAGATTTTGAAGGTGAAAACCATAGGTAGGTATTCAGGAACAAGAAATGGTGATTGTGTTACAAACCAGAAATAACACAAGGAAGTTGTTGACTTCAGCACGTTACTATTGACGTATTCAGCTGTTGCTGCTGCTTATAGGTACATACATATTCAGATCAGAAATCTCTAAGAACCTAGTTACTGCGTTAAATAAAGAACAGGATTGTTAATACTGCTGAGATTTCCTTGTAAAGTGCCAAACAAGAATTATTTCAAGTTACAACCATGCATAAACTCAATGCATACTGCTACTTTATGACTGGAGAATGAACATGCGCCAAGTATGCTGATGAAGTAATTAACCAATTAAGGAATGCATGACAGACAGAAAATAGAAGATGATAACCAATAAGCAACTGTGTTATGGGATAAAGAAAGATAATCAAATGCTGTAAGGGAAAAATCAGACTCAAGATTTTTGGATTTAAAGTGCTGGATCAGCTGGAGAATACTTTATGCTGTTGGGTCACCAGTACCAGCATTACAATACTGACACCATACAGAAACCTTAGCAACAAACTCAGTCTCGAACTGAGACACACAGTCATGGCTAAATGACCCTTATCCACAGAAGGCAGGGGTGAGAAGGTCTTCTCAAACACACTGTTAGGAGCGGACTCTAGAGGAGCCAAAACCAGCTGAGAAGTATTTGAATGCAGTCATGGGCAGTGAGAGAAGCAAACTCTGAGAGAAGCAACTGGCAATCAATCTCTAAGTGGGTTTGGTTTTCTTTCAGTGTTATGATCACCGATCAGGTTTCATTCTTCATTTTTTCCTTAAATAAATTTATGAACTTGTGAGACGACTTTACACTTCATGAAAAGAATCCCTGTCATTAAAAAAGTTGCTCAGTTCTGCTGAGTACATAGTCCTTCCACTGTATATCCTTGTTTTAGGGGTAGCACCGTACTGCTAAGAACACAAATTGTCAAGGGTCAGGTTCACCAGACAAGGTACAGTACACATGTGCAGTACACATTATTACAAACTGGAACAGACAGAGAAGTTCTTTAGATTGTGCCAGAACATCCTCTATCCCATTATATGTAGGCTGGAAGACTTACTTCCTAATCTTAGGCACCTAGTGCTATTTGAGACACCCTTGAACATCTAAGAATTCCCATGGGACTGGCAGACAAGACAAAGACACAGGACCTCTAGAAGATCTATGTCATCCTAAACTGGTAGCAGAAGGCTAGGCAGGATACTCTACAGTATTTCATCCCTCTCGACTTGGTTCGGTTTAACTTCACAACAGCTCTCTGTACAACAGAGAATCTGGGTTTTGTCCATGAGGTCTGAACAATTTTGCACTAACAGAAATACAGCTGGAGCACACATTTAGATATTTGCACTGCCACAGAGAAGTGCTGACAGTAGTGCTCCGGGCCCTTGCTTATGGGCAGGAGAAGCCATGACTCCCTCTCTCCCCACAACACATACACCTTCACAGATATCGAGATATTCAACTTTATCTAAAAAGCTGATTGCTTTTTAAAGAGTTCAAACTTCCAGAAAGACTGCCAAGTCAGACAGCAGACGTAGGCGGTCACTATGACTCAGAACAGTTACTCAAACTCAGGGTAAGAAGGAATTAAAAATCAGTTGCTCAGTTTTTGGCCAACTGTCTTTCTGTGACTTCACTGAAAATGCAAACTTGGCATTCCTCATTTCCTTATTGTCTAGGATCTCTACTCTTGTCAGCCCAGCTAGAATCACGTCAGTCTGAAACTCCAGTGTGTTCCCGTAACAAAGCCAGCAAGACAGTATGTTGTTAAAATGCGATAGGAAGTCAATAAAGAAGGCTAAACTAGCTGACGGGGAAGCAAAATATTTTTGCTTGTGACTTGGCCCATAGGCTTGAATGGTATGTGGCACTCTTGAGTACTGCTTATGAGATAAAAAGGCTGCACATCACAATACATGCACACATACACAACATTAAACAATATCGTCAGGAAATATTGCCAGCGGCCTCCAGTATGGATAAGCATTTTTTTGTTTAATCACAACAGGCTCAATCTTATTATGCTTTCTTTTCTATCCTTAATTTGTTTCTTGGGTTCTAGCACAATACTAGAAAGTCATATGCAGAAAACTCAGCAGAAAAACAGCATTCAGAATGAAACTAGAGAGAAATTCTGAGAACAGATCTCCTTGTCTCCTTAACTACTCCTTTGAATGAGAGCTTGTTACAAACACCCTGATCTCTCCATACCACAGTAAGAAAAAAAAATGCTGAGGTCAGAAAAAAAATCATCTCTGCAAAACAAAAACTACATAGGCTTTTTTCTGCTGGTTGAAAAATGTGGCATTTTTTTTACATGAGCAGAATTGCCTTCACCTGTGTGTGTGTGCACACGTAAAAGCTGTTCTCTCTCAACAGTATGCACCCATTGAAAGAGAAGAAACCCCATTCACCTCAGAGAACAATGAGGCAGCCACTAGCCAGAGTAAGAAAACATTAGACCTTTTTAGCCATAAAACTATTAAGGCTAAGACTTTCTAATAAAGCACCTCAGAAGCTTTATGACAGCTACTGTTTCATTAAAAACAAACAAACAAAAAACTCCAGAATCATTGCTTATGTCCATTGTAGAGGCTGGGACTGAAAAGTAACTTTGAAGTAAATGGATATACAATACGTTTTGATATTCAAGAAGGGTCAGATTTAATTAAACAAAACAACCCCCCCTCCCAACTGACTAGGATTAGCAGTTATCTATGTTTCACTGACAAAGCACATATCATTGACTTCTTGAAGAACTCTGATGTTTGAATTTCTGATCTTTAGTCCACGATAGAATTTTTCCTTTAGTACTTCTTCGCTAAGAAGAGTAATGCACTTAGGGCTTCCTTCTGAATTAAAAACATTCTGCAAGTATTTTTAAATGTGCACTACCAGTGGACTTGTAAGCTACAGAAAGATGACTTCTCCACAATATTAGCTGTATTTAAATTACACCATTCCCCAAAAGTCACTTCGTGCTTCTGACACCTTAAAGGCTAAGGACTCTTATTTTGGCAACGGATCAACTATCGTGTTACAGCAGGAGGTTGACCTACTGAAACAAAGGAGACCAGGTAAGGTTGTTCTTTCTCCTCTTCTGAACTAGGTGGCTTTATTTTTGCAGTCTTTTTCTTTCTCTCTTTTTCCCACCTACAACCATCTGTTGGAAGGATATCCTAATCTATCACAATTCATTATAAAAGTGTTACCAGAAGACTACTGTATTGTTTAAAACCAAATGACTTTACAGGTTGCTTCTGTTCATGCTTAACTAGGGTGTCAGGCTCCAGAAATCTTTGACATTGTTCCAGACTGAAAGATAGTTATCAATTAACAGGTATCCAGAGTAAGTACTAGTTATACACCAAACAACCTTCTTATTGTTGCCATTGTGGTATTCAGCACATAACCCCACAATTAGTTGTTTGTTATTAAATACTGTACATGCAGATCACTTTTAAGCTGCAATCAAAGCGGCTATTTCATGCCTGAGATCTCTAAGCCACACCATTTTACAACTCCCTCTCTCTAAACCCCTATTTTAAAAGCAGGAGAGGTGTAAATCAAAGGGTATTTACTGGACTTTAACCAGTAGGACTGCAGTAAGAAGCCAGTGTAAATTCTCCTTTAGTTTGGGATCCCACATTCATTCATGGGCTTCTTCACAGAGATAAAACTGCTTTGTTTTTTAAGTTTCTGCTTTTGCAGGTTTGATTTAAAGTGTGTGGGTCACAAAAATTAGCGCTGTTTTAGGAGACAAAACTCACAGAAGTAATTCACATAAAACCACACTTAAAGTAGTTGACAACATTTTTTTTCCACAGGGCAGTATCAGGTTAGACAGCAAAGAAGGATGACAGTTTGATGCAAGAACAAATACTTCTGCTAATAACAGTAATTTGTTTGTGATCTTGTAAGTCTTACTGAACTGGTAGTTAAATTACTACCCTAAATCTGCTCTTTTCAGGACACTTGGCATCACATCACTGTATCAATGTTTTTTTCAGACTTGTTTCAGATCAAACATTTATCATATTAGCTAATCATTACATTTCGCCATCGTTTTTATGCCATAAATAGTCATGTCCTACTAATATAACGTGCAAAAATAATGCAGGGAGGAAACAGAATCACCAGAAAAGCATCTATACCCCACTCTTTATTGGTTTTGGCTTCATTTTCTTCTTTAGCAGGATCACAAAACAACTATTCATTAGCATGAATTATGGACAGTTGTAACTACAGACACACACATTTTAGAATCAGAGGCAAAAAAAAAATCCAATTTCCTTGGAGGAAGGTATTGTAAGTCACTTCCTTTTCAAAAGGCTTGATCATAGTGATTAGGGATGGTGAGAGTCATTACATATACTAAGTCCTGTATTCCTCCCCACCCCCAACTCTTGTACATCGTGTTTTCTAGGTTAGCTCTTGTGCCAGCAGAAACTCTTGCCCCAAGAATCTTCCAAAAGAAGTACAAGCTGGGCACAGAGATGCTGAATTAACTAAGAATCATTTTCTAATATTTATGGCCACAAAAGGGCAAGCATGGGAGAATTTACACAATCTTCTCAGAAGGACTGCATTCAAAAGACAAAGTTTAATGGAAGCAAGGGATGCAAATAAGGAAAGGGCATCACATTGACATCAAAGTATCAAGAGGTCTCTGTATGTCTCCAATGCTTTGGCACTTTATTTTTGGAAATAACTTAGAAAACTGATATTCACTGCTTTGAAGATGTGATGTATTAAGATCCAATTAATACTGCTTTTACTATTATTTACTGCCTGCTTTCCTTTGTATAAATCATATTCACCCAGTGGAAAGAGACTTAAGTAACACTACTAGATTAGCCTGTGAAAGAAACTGCAACTCAACCACAGAGCTTTCCATGTTCTTCCCCAAAACACCTTATTAGCAGATGGGGAGCACCTGTGTCTTTCCTCAGACCTTCCTCTCTTTGCTGAACCCTTCAGGATTTCAAGCCACTTCAGATGTGGCAGAGCAAACAAACCCTTCCAAAATTTAATGACCCATTCCTGGAAATTAGACATAGTGTTGTGCTGAAATATTAGTCTATAAACTTGAAGTGTAGTTAGCAATTTCTGTCAGAGGAGATCTGCAGCAGGGAAAGCTGGCTGAGCAGGCAATCATTTTTTTTTCCTTCCTGTCTCCACATCAAAAAAAAACAACTGAAGGTAACTGAAAAGATGGGAAGTCTCCTTCTGCCAGGATCAATGGGTCTGCTTCTGTTCCTTCAATGCAAGAAGGTTAAAGTAGCATTAAACGGGTGCCTTACCATGAAGAAAAATGTCCTCGTAATACTTTTTTTTTTTTTTTTAAAGAAACTTTCTCCTTTTAAAATGTACAAAATCATTCCTTCTGGGTTTACTTGTAGAGATGTTTAACATGATGCTCTCATACTGTAAATTACTTTTCCCAAGTTTTTAAGAGCTGGACTGTAAGCATTGCTGTATATCCACAGTAATTGCACAGACATTTATCTGAACTTTCACTGCCATGATTGACGTAATTATCAGATTTCTCAAATTATATAATTTGAGACCTTTTATAATGTGGAAGCACATATGACCTTAAATTTTGAGACGTTTTGCATTCAGTACCGTGCTGTCACGAATACTTTTGCAATACGCTGTTCCCTGTAGAGAGTATCCATACTGAGATGATGTACATGTTTAAAAACATTAGATTGCATTGCATTAGGACTTGTGCAAAAGAGAGTTTTCTGCTTCATCACATAGCTAAATGAAAACAGTTATCTGCCACTCATCCAAGCAGAACAATCTAGCATATTTGCTGCCAGAATAGGCATTTTATTTCTTATTTCCCATCTTCCAATTATCTACCTAGGTTCTTCATGTTTTTATCAAATCACATAGATACCAATTACTTCAAAACTTTATCCTAAACACATATATTTTAGTACAAACTCCAAAGGGCATTTTTTCCCCCCAATACACGATGTTTATAATTGTCTTTGCCCTATTAGCTTGAAGTTCTCCAAAACTTCTACAGGAAGGGAGACGTTTGAAAAATGACAAGAAACTAAAGAGGATGTAGGATTGAACTAGGGAACTCATCCTTCATTTGTTTTCAGAAATGACAGCCACCCCCAGAGTCTCATTGTCAGTTAGGTCCATCAATCAACACCATTACCACCACCCTTGCATAGCTTCCTGTCATGAAGGACATGTGAGCTGCTTCTGCTAGTAAGGTTAATTCTCAGGTGAGGTATCGATACAAAACTGAGTCTTTCCAAAAGGAAGAGAAGATTTCTACAGAAACTGTAAACTGTCATGGCTGCATGAAGTCTTTCTCCACCTTCCAAATGAAGCAAAATAGCCTGTATGTTTTCAGTCCTGCTACAATGCCAAACTGGAGGCAAACTGTTCCCCTTCCCCTTGCTGCCTTTATGGTCTTGCAAAACACAGTAAACTTTATGAGACACTTGAGCCTCTCGTGTGTATAATGCTTATAGGACTGGGGTTGAGAGTCATTCGTACACTTACCCAATTGTGGATATAACTATTGTCAGCATTATGAGGGTGGGGTAAGCTATGGTTGATAGAGCATTCCAATTAAACATGATATGAAAGCGGTAGCATTTCATATGTACCATGCCCAAAAGACAACCCAATTAATAGAATAATAGATTTAATGCTACCAGCATTTTGCCTGCAAAGAAAAGTCATTGATATTTACAGATAAAGAAACTGGGATACTGTAAAATAACAGATCTTGCAGTATAGAGTTTCTTTGAGTTTGCATGCACACCTTTTTCCTAGAGGGCATGTTAGGGAAAATAAAGGCATAATTTCCCCCCACCTCATCATATTAATTTTGTAGCCAACTAAAGAGTACAAGCAGATAGGAAACAAATGCAGGACTGACGGATATGCTCACCTGTTCAGGCCCTGAAAGCTGGAAGTAAAGTACTCAAATTTTTGTGCTCCTTTTCTTGCTCTGCAACGCATAATTCACTGGCACAGACAGTGAGAGAATACCAATAGTCTTTCCGTTCTAAGTCCCCCAAATACTGGAAAGTATTGAAAAGAGATGACAAATACACTGAAGAAGAGAAAACTGTAGGAAAGTAGTAACTGAAGGATGCTGGATAGGTGATTAAGCCACTTACTCCCCCCCCCCCTTGTTTTTTTTAAATAGATCTGGCAAAACAGTCTTCAGCATAAGTTTACACTTCAAATGCTTATACAGACAGACATTCACAATCTGCAATGAGTCTAAGTACTGGTGTTCACAGTACTTGACTACACTGTAGCATGAAGCAACAACACCTAATTACTAGGTAGGATAATGGTAGAAAAAAGATCTGCAAGCAACTGAAGCCTATTAATCATCATAAGTATATTTGAGTTGAACATAAACACTTATTCTAGCAAAGGGCACACTGGTCATAGCACAATGGCTAATGACAGAAATAAATTCAGGAGACAGGAAAAAGTAGCACTAAAGAAGAGAGGGGGAAGAGAAGTTAAAACATGATCCAGCATTTAAGCTGAAAAGAACAACACTCAAATGCTATGTGAGTGACTGAGAGCAAGGCAGGTGAAATCTTACGGTGCACTACAGAGATCATTGTTAGGACTGGTCTTCTAGAAAAACAAATACAAGGATTTAATTAAATTTGACCATGACACTGAAAACAGAAGAGTGCTGCAAGCACTAATGGAGGCAGCGGAATAACATACATCATGCGATTGTGTAGCATAACACTTCCAATACATACAGGGTTTAAATCAAATTGTAATTTATACCCATCTGGAAAATGCAAGCTGATAAAATTCCCTTAGAAATATTCTGGAAGAGTGGCAAAGCCAAAAAGAGCAAGAACAATAAAAGCGGGAGGGGGAATCAGACAAATTTATAAAGCAAAGACAAACACATTTAATAACAGAATTAGTATTTCCCAACTTTCAGGTCCCTCACCATGTGTGGGTATGTTTATGCACTTATCATTACCTCCAGAAAAATCTCTTATCTCCTTTCCCTAATTTATGATTTAGAGTATCTTTTGGTGTCAGATTATCAAATTTCAGAAGTACCCGGATCCAATATACTGACCCAATATACCTGACAATAAAATAATTTAATTATCTTCCAGAATACATCAAATATTTAATTTACCTAAATACCTAATATCGAAAATATAAAAAGGATTTTTGCTTCCTTATGTTTTAAGCAAAGGAAAGAACAAAAAACCCCCTCTTCCATGTTATCTTTATAATTGCTCTACAAAGTACTTCCAGTTAAAGAAAGCATTGCTTTGTCAGATACTGTCTTTTTGTCTGTGTAAGCCAACTGAAACATCTGCTGTACCACCTATTCAAACACCATCTGTCTAGTGTAATGGTAAGATTATTAATGGAATTAACAGAAAGAAACAATCTGATAGTATCTATAACATACAGTATCATAAGATGAAGCAATCAACACTTGACATTTCAAACACTGTAACAAGCTCATGGGTTAAGTTAACATTTGAAGTGTATCCATAGGCTAAACTACCTACCATAACTTTAGGTAACTGCACTGAAGTCAGGTTTGCAGGATAAAACAAACTGAAGAATCACAGAAGTAGGGAATTTTCCCAATCTGTTACCTTCTCCAGCATGTAATAAGCTTCTGTTTTTTTTCGTGCATTTCAGATATGTATTTATCTCTTATGTACCCCCCTCCCCGTGACGTCAGCCTCAGTGCATTATGTTCCTGAAGCTCCAGGCCTAAGTTGCTCTGCTTCTCTCTACAATTTCATTAGGCTGCAAAGGACTTCCGTGATTTTTCAGTCTCTTCACTGTTCTTTTTGAAACCCAGAGGAGCCTCTAGTCCTAATGGAGGATATAATAGCATGATAAAGTTCTCTATCTGTGACAGAGCACAAAGAGATACTACACCTATATATATACGCATACACAAACACACATGTATGAAATATATATATATTTATTTATGCACTTTATATTGCTCTGATTAGCATATATTACGGAACACTCTAGGCCTTAGATTAAAAAGGCAAGTGATCGAAGGAGCAATTGGTGTTGCCAAGGCTCCCTGTGTAGAATGTTATCCATGCAGAGATTTGGTCAAGATCACATTTCACTGAACACTGCTACCTGGAATAAAAAGTATTATAAAGCATGAGTAGATTCGTCAGAAGGGTCTGGCTGACTCAAAGAAAAGAGGATGAAGAAAGCAAACTAGATCTGGAATATTTTCCATATATTGTACCTGCATGTCAAAAGGAAAAACAAAGTACATCAATACACTTTCCCCTGGCCCTTTATCAATATCTAGACCTAAAGGAAAGAGGCTGATCTGCTTACAATTTTCCTCATCCTATTCACAGAAATATGAAAAAGTTTTTCCAATATAGTTAATGCAAAACAAGTTCAACTCTGTTGAAGTAGGCRTGCTTGCACACATCTATGCATACTTCTACTAAGCTGAAAAACACTTATTAACTAGTACTGCACACCACGCAGAAAAGGAGGAGGAGATTCTAAGCACCAATAATTTGACAGTAAAGTTTAACTACAGATCAGTAAAGAAATGTTCACATTTAAAAACAAGAAGTTACAAAAAAAAAAAGTACCCTCATGATGATTAGGCTTCATTTTGTGGAGTGGTACAAAAGAGTTAAAAAAAAAAAAAAAAAAAAAACCCAGCCAACTCTTTCCCTCCTATTTGTATAGGATACATGTAAACACTTTCACCCACTCTGTGTACACGTAAATATGCCCGTATCTCTGTATGTTACTACAAGAGCATTGTGAAAACTGCATAAAAAAATGACTGCACGATATTTTGTTTTTAGCTGCATGCACTTCACTGTGGAGTGAATTGTCAGATGTTTAGCATACTCCATCTTTGTATGTAGTAACTGAGTTACTGTCCTTTAGAAAGGGTTTTAATTAGAAACACAGCATCTTGAAAAAGAAATCCAAAAGGTTGAAAAGCCTGTAACATTTGCATCCTGCTGATGTACTTTGCCTGAAGGCTGAAGCATAGCCCTTGCCAAGCATGGCTCCTATGTAACCAAATGAGGGTGCAGTTCTCCGTTTTATCTGAGGGGAAAGACTTCACATTTTCTCCTTTAAGGAAACCTTTGTTTCAAATCATAGCTCTAAACTGAAAAGGATTTCAGCATGCAAAATGTGTTCAGACTGGATAACACAAGATCTCCCTGTAAAGTTACAAATATGCTTGCCCCGAGTGATTTGTGAACACTGGCTTACAACACTGGAGTGAGAGGAGTGGAAGGAACTATGAAATACAAGATGCGTAGTTAGAGAAGCTTTATTGTTTGATTCAATGTGAAAATAGTTATGAAAACATATGAAAAAAAGAGCAGCACAGATTTTGTTTGAAACAGAGGCTATTTGTATTTTCCTTATGTAGCCCACCTCCTTCACATTAAATCAGACTGGACTGTGATTTACTTCACTGCTTTAAAGGGATGTTTAGATATTTGTGTAACTAGTCATGATGTTTCACACATTACACAACAGGAAGATATAAACACTGTTCAAGAACATTTTAACTATCTAAAATAAAGGCAGAGATATTAAATTACAACCAAGCACTAAAATAGAAATATGAATAGCAAATTTAATATAAATAATTACATGAAGAACATTACATCTAAAGTCTTTATCTATACTGAACACAAACTTGGCTCTATTTTAAGATCTCATTGATCTTAGTTCAAAGTGACAAGGAAAAAGAACACGTGAGTTATAGCAAAGAATGGAAAGCTCTGTACAAACCAAATATTGCATACCCAAAAGATTCTGACTTAAGCAAAGATTTCATTATCTAAACAGAACCACTGCACGAAGCATATCATTATGAGCCACAGTCAAGGCTTACAAAAGCATTTCATCATAAACCCCCCCCCCAAAATAAAAAAACACATATTAATGAAATTTACCTAGGAGTCTGAATAAGAGTTAACAAACTCAGATTAGCAGATGACAACTCAATAGGATATGAAAGATTTCAATAAATTCCTCAAAAGCCACCTGCTCAGGAGAAAGTGCTTTGCAAGAAAGATGCATCTTGAAAACTCTGAAACTGGCCAGGGACTGTGCAGAGAACAGGATCCCTCAGTCCCAGGGAATGAGACGACCAAGAAAAATGAATCAAGCTGGCATAAAAGCCAAAATAGAGAACAGCCTAGTTTTCACCACTAGTGAATCCTGAGGGACAAAAGAAATGCTAAAGAAAGTATCCTCCTCAGAGAATTTTTTAAATCTGTCTATTCAAGTCAAGATTTCCTTCACCAACCCCAGTAGGTTTATCTCACATACTGTGCAAAGGCAGTCAGTTCCTATAACATTCAGGTCCCATTTCATGGGCAAAGTCAAAGCAATCATAAGTTATATCAATAAACAGGACAGACTGACAGTACGTGTTGAAGCTTTGGTGATCTGCTCTCCATACAGGATGGGGAAACATTTCACCTTTTGTGATTAAGTTTTTTACAGACGTAAAATTAATATAGCATATAGTAATACAGGACAGACTTAATCTTACATTCCAGTTAACGCTTTTATTGACTATTCTTCTTTTTAAGTGAAATTAATTTTTCATATGACTCAATTTCCCTCAATTTAGATAACTAAAAATGATTTTAAGTTCTGTTTTCCAGACTGTCTTCAAATCTCTTACAGTATTAAAAAAACCCTTTACAATTTCCTTCTTTATAATCAATAAAAGAGGGATTTATCTATTTCAGATGCAAATTAAGTGGAAAACACACACATAAAAATCACATAAAAGAGCCTTATAAAATGTTGTGTAAAATTAGAGGATTTAGTACTGATCTAATTACTTTAGATGATTAAAACATCCACACAAAACTCTTCCTCTGGGTAGTATTACTTCTTCTTCAGCACTGATTTGATGGGATCATTTTGGGAAGCACTTGAAGATCCCTGGCAATAGCTCCCATCTATTAAATGGAATACTGCTACCTACATGTCCACTTTTTATTACAGAGCTTTGATTAAATGTTTTATTATTTCAAACAGATACAGCCACAACCGTCTCATGAGTTTACCTCACCTCTTGATTAGAATTAACAGCAGGGGCAACATAACTGACAAGTTAAAGATTTAAGAGTTTGGAGCATTATGTATCCTACTACTCACTCTCCTTCCTTTTCTTTCACCCAATCTTTAATTGATCTCCTAGTTACAATACATCCAATGAACAAGGTTTGCTGTCACCGGGCAGCCCATTGTTGCAATATGATGAGACACTGTGCAGAATGCAGCTCAATTTGCTGCATCTTCCTGTATCAATTTGCTGTCTTTCTCGGTCAAATATTTCCAATACAAATATCATTCATTTGCCTTTCACCTTTTTTGAAGCACTAACTTTCAAATAAGCTGCACATTTTAATATGCTTTTTGTTTATTTTTAGTCTTCATTACCTTCAGCTCTTGCCCTCTTTGTCCCATTCTCGGTATTCTTCTGTTATAATAAAAAAGATTTTATTTCTCATTATTTTTACAACTTTCAGTCAATTGCATTTATTTTCCACACTAAGCACTCTTAATTCTATGTTTTCGTAATCTTCATTTTCACCCACAACCTCAGTACTTCCTCATGTGTGCCTCACTGGGTCTGGGCATCTAAGCCACAGTATTCAAAACTTGAAAACAATACAAATTCCTCCTTACTTCTTCCAGTTCTCCTCTCTTCTTTATTGCTCTTCCCTGTGCTTAAACATACACACCTGACCTCAGTGGGATGGCCAGGTAATTAAGCCTCTTCCTGCGTCAGAATTGTCACGAATCTGTATTCCCTACAAAGTCTTCTAGGAGAGACACCCTTCTCCAAACCATTCTCTTGCTGCATAACTGTCTTAGGCACTAAGATTTTGTTTCCTTCTAACTTGCCTAGCTTATCTTCTCAATAAATGGGCAAAGCACATCACCCAAGCAACATATTTAGAAAAAACACACCCCAAAAAACTGGCAGTTTTGCTTTATTTCTGTATTAAACAGAGTGCTTCTCCCCTAGTGCTTCCTGTTTTCCTTACCTTATGTACAGAATTTCACCTCAAATATTGTACTGACACTTTTTAGGCATATGTAACACTCAGCAGAGCTCACTTACTACCTAGAGAGAAACAATTCAGACTCTATCACCTTCTCAACTATGGATGTAGCAAACAACTGGATTCATAGCTTATACAAGTCAAAAGACACAGTTTAAAACAAATCCTTTGCTGTCACCAAGATAAAGTAATAAATAATAAATTTAGCTAAGAGTTGGAAAGGTTCTACATGCTTCATATTAAACAAATACAAATCAACTACTTTCAATGCTATTTCCTCTCATTTATTTTGACAGCTGAATAATACTTACAAAAATGCTTTAAGTAATAAATAAAAAATAAAGACATATACACGCAAAGTCTAAATTTAACTTAAGAGCTAAGTGGCAGATGGCACATCATGTGGCACATCTGCAGCACCAGCAAAAGGATTAATCTACAAATGCTGCTGCATAGCCAGCATCAATATATAAAGTATCTGTCTTCTTCCCAACCCCTCCTTGTATCCCATTCCCTCCTCCATCTCACATACACATCTTCTGTTCTTTAAGCAAAGGTATTTCAGCAGAAAATTCTTGGACATTTACTCTATCCATCTGCTTTTGGGCACAGGTCAGTCAATTTCTAAGTGCAGTTCCATTTAAAAAAAAAAGGCAAAGTGTAACTGTCTGAAGTTCTTATATTTGCCAAAATGTTTCACTTCCAGGAGTCAATCCTGTTTGTATGAAGTTTGACTTTTTTTTTCTAATTTCAATCCATCGTTCTTCCAAAAATATATACATAATTTCTACTTGTTCACTTTATTTTTTGGTTTTGACCTCCTCCCTTTCTATCCCACTCCCAAATTATTATAAATGTTGGTATCAACAGTCTCCCCATAACTGAATTAAAGGGAACAATCTATCCTAAAACATAGTAAATCAGTTTTCCTTTGGTTTACTGCATTTCAGTTCTAACTCACAGCATTTAAATCATTTTGTGAAAGTTTCTCCGGAGCGAGAGAAGGTTCAGGTATTTGCATCCTCTCCAGTCTGAGTGCAGGGAACAGATTAAACAGTCTAGGGTGTGTGAGTGTGTGTGTGTGTAGGGGGGAAGAGCAGTGATATGCATGGTTTTACAAAAAAACAAAAACAAAAACAAAAACATCCAAACTAAAAAACACCTTTCCTCCCCCTTCTTCTCGCACAACTCTGTCTCTTCTTTCCAAAGAAATCTGAGAGCATGTGATTTAGCAACTCAATCTACACATTTTATGCTGAAACAAAATGCCATCATAATTCCAGTAAGGCCCTGAAACTTCTCTGTCTTCACAGTTAGAGCTCAGTTGTTGATATTTGTATCAAATTCTTACTGAACTAAGAATTGCTGCTTCTTGTTACTTTGGTGTAGGTTTTGTTTAAACATTGAAATGATTTCATTTTAGGACTTGGTGCTACAACAAAAATCACAAGGTACTTGCAAAAGTAATGAATCAAAACCATTGGTGCCAATACAAGCCACTTTGTTCCCTTTATTAAAGATACAGTGTTCTCTTCCTTTGATAGGATTTGGCAGTGCTGTCCTATAGCACTTCAGAGATGGCAAATTGGGAGTGTGGCTGCTGAGTAGTTACATGGGCTCAGGTTAAGCATGCATTTTATTTGCATGAGTGCTCCTCTTGGTACAAGGAGGAGGTTTCCAGTTAGAACTCCAGTTGGAATCTGAGAAGAGGGAAAAACTTGTAGTGTTTGGAGGGATGATTGTCTAACTTTATCAGAATCATACAATGAGAAATATTAGCGAATCTCTGAAAATTATGAAGTCTGTATCAGATTAAAGAGAAGTAGGTGCATCATCACCGTATTCATCTCTTGGCTTTCTTTAATTGCCTGAAATTAAGGAATCACCACCCCTCCCCCTCCCCCCCTTCAGGGCTCATCCATCTGCATTCCAGACTTTCAATGGCATCCACTTTCTCTCTCTCTCTCCCCCCCAAAAAAACCAACTCAAACAAACAAACAAAAAAAACCCAACAACTTTTCTTTGCATGTTTTTTAACATTTTTTCTGCCTACGAGCACTTACTTTGACCCTTCCTGAAAAAGCCAGTAATATGCATTTAGTTAAGAAAAGAACATTAAAAGCTTCAAAATTCAGCAGTTAGTGCTGTTATTCAGAGAATAACAAAAGCTTTTTTTTCTTTTTTTTCCCCCTTTCTTTCTATACTTACAGGTAGTTGAGCTGATCTTGTCTTGAGGCAGGGAAATGGATTAAATGATTTCTTGAGATGTCATCATGTTCTAACTTCATATTTTATATAAACCAACTCATTCTTAAAAAGGCATATTCTCCCAAAACCTCTAAATCTCTATTTTCACTCAGTGTATGTAGAAAAATTAAAAAGCCTCAAAAAACATTAGGGAAGATGTAGTGGATCCAGATTTGAGAACTTTTGAACAGAAGGGTCTCTAGAGACAGCAGTACTCTACAACTTCTAGAACTTAACTGAATTCCAAAGTTTGATCTGGATTTCAGCCTTTGACACTTCCAATAACAATACAAGCCAAGTTCCACAAGTGGCAAGTGGTTACTTATTTTCCAGAAATAATACTGTAAATTGTACTTGGGATAACAGATCAATCTACTGCATAGCTCCTACTAAGCTTAAACTAGCCAGAGAAAGTCACTTGTCCATGCACAGCAGGACTGGGGCTATGCTGCAAGGCAGTATGCACACAGGCAGCCGGAAGTCTAAAGCAGCAGCTGGCTCACAGTGGTTTTCTGCAGACAGTAAACACACCCTCCAAATCTGAGCTCTACTCTAGCTGGATTTCTGGAAATGGATATTGTGCATACCAGCTATCTTCTGTAAGTTTTGACCTAACAACACTTTGATTTCTTGCTTGAAGTGCCATCATTTTGGAGTGATATAAAATCCTCATGCATACTCTGATGACATTTTTGAAAGCTATGAAAACTGCTACATTAAAGGAAAGATTAGGGACTGTTGTAAGCAATATAGTTTGACTAATGCAAGAACATTTTATGCTCTATTAATATCAATAATGAAAATAAATACAACCAAAAAAAAGCTGGAAGTCCACATCAGCATTACTGAAAAGCATTGTTTCCTACAATTCAGCTTCTATGCCAAAATCGGAAATTATTCTAAGTTCTGTTTTGAATGGCAAATCTCCTGGCATCCTGTTAGTCAAAACCATTTGGTATTTTTAATCACTAACGTTACACCAAGAAAGTTTCACTTTCTATAATAATTCTGCTAGTCTACAGAAGACTCACACACATCAATTCCAGCATTCAGTGCTGCAGCTCTTTCTAAAGAAGGCCTCAGATTAAGTTAGACATCAGAATAAAAAGGTGGACACGGACATCAGCGTAACCATCACTGCAAGCTACAAACATAAGCCTGCCCTTCTCCCATTACAAGGGCTCAGAGAAGGAGTGACAAACTGCAGAAAACATTTTTAGAAGTGATAACCTAACCAAGGAGCATTTTTGTAGATTTTTGCACCATGACACTGGAAATCATCATGTATAACCTGTCCTTATGTGCCCTTCCTCCCCTAAGTACTGATATGCAATTACTGATATGCTGTATTAGGCCAGAGATAAAACAAGGACAATTTGGAGCCACTTGGTTAAGAGGTGAAGGGTGACTCAACATAGCTCCAAAATGAGGCAATGATTTTGAATTTCCAAATGACTCAGTAGCCTGAGCTTTAACAAGGACATTTTGCTGAAAGCTGGTATTCTCCAGTTAGAGCGAGCAAATAAGAGGGGAAAACCCCTATGGAAAGCCATATCTGAGTCCATCTCTTAGTCATGCTCTACTGCAGACAGTTACAAATGGATGAGTAGGGGATTCAAGCAATTCTTCTTCCACACTGCTACCATCAACTAGCAGCCGCACTCTTCCTAGATTCAGTTCTTTATCTTCCTTCTACTTGGATCTCCCAGTATCCTAACCGAGGGCAGGCAGGGCCCTGGAAAAAGCAGAACCAGTCCCCCACAGTGGTCTTTCAGAATTTCCAGTAAACTTTCTGCACCCATCACTTCCTTCTCCACCCTTCAAGAGACATTCTACTGTGCCGTCTATGCTGTCACCACTTCCTCAGAAAAACATGAGAAATTCACTTCCTAAAAGTGTTAACTCTTTATGTAATGGATTTCAGAGATTTAGGAAGGAGCATCCTCGACATTTTGGAAGGGTACTAGGGGCTTTCAGTTCAGTCTGATTACACATTGAAGCCCTCTATGTAAGACTTGGGTAAGAAGTTTCTACCTTATGTGTTATTCTAATAAATAAGTTGCATACAAGTGGCAGTCTGCCTTAAGGAAAATACATTAGTTACTACTTATTTTTGCACACAGAAATAACTGACAAACAATCCTTAAGTATTTCATGTCACAAGCCACATCCTACTTTTGATCTTTGATTTTCTAGATACATGTTTTTCAAGTAAACACTTCAAATATTAAACAGCACTAATTCCTGAAATTTCCTTGCATTTATTGCCTTCTTGACAAAGGTGGTATTCCCTGAAGAAATAGACTGAAATGACTTGAATAGTGCATGGAAAGTTCTAATTAAAGCTTTCCCTATATTTTTGTTACAAATCCATTTCATCAAGGCATTTTATTTTAGCCTCAAGAATAAAACTTCCATTTATGCATTTCTGTCCTTTTTCTGGCATAAGGAAGCAAGTGTCTGCATAAGTTATGTCTACTTGAAGTGCTACCTGAAGCAAGGTTTCTCTTAGCAAGGACTGCTAAAGTTTCATCCACAGAAGCAAGATTCTTTAATAAAAACTGTTATGTAAAAATTAGTGTGCTTCGTAACAGGCTTCCTCATGCCTCTCCTGTTCACTGAAACATCAAGTAGCCTGCCCTTCCTACAACCAACCACTTGATTTTGTTCCTTTTCATGTTAAAGTGTCAGATAAAGAAAGATCATTCTGAGTAGAGGTCTCTCTTTACAAGGGGAAAAAAAAAAGTCAGTACAGAACTACCAGAGGGTAAGAGAGCAAGAGATCGGTATGCTAGTGTGTTTACCACAACAGACCTTCCAGAATGGTTTGATAGGAAAAGGAACAAACTGTAATTGTCCTTTTGCATTTTGGGGAACAGGCATTTCAGGAGGCACTTGTTACTTTTTGAGAAAGCTTGCATTGCCAGAAGTATAGTCTGGCAAGAAGTATTTTCACGTGTTACTTCATGGAATGATCTCATGCCCAGTTAAAGAAGGTAGGAAAAGGTGTATCTTACCAAGTCAACCCTCAAAATACGGTTCTGTGAAATAGGATGCCAGTTTAATGCCTTTGCAGCACGACTCCATATTCACAGCATCTCAATTACCCATATCAAGTCCTATCTTACAAAGCAGAGTTTTTCTATCCCTCTATCCAGCAACATTTCTGAAATTTTCACTCTTCTACATGAACATTATTTTGGTTACACTATCAAGTATGCCAACTATCTGAACATAGGATGCCATGCAGCTTTATTCCTTTCCACCAGTGCATGTTAATACTGCTTTCAGTTGTGCTGATCACATGCTAGTCAAGTTAATTTTGCCTCTAACAGACTAGGGAGTCCCAAGACAATCCCTTCCATCAGTGAAACAAAGATGACATACGGATGGGGTCAGTATTATCTTCAACTGATATAACCCTTCACAGAGGGAATACTTCCCTCCTGAATTATCTCCCTCATTGGGGGAACTGTACAGAGCTCAACATACCCAATGAATGCAGATCAAATGGCTAACAAGAGGTGACTACATGTGTCAGACAGCCATCTTATGACAGCCTTATGGCAGCTGCTTCCACATTAAAGTCCATGCCAGGCCAGGAGGACAGAATAGGATGCATCTCCCAAAACAGGGAGACAGTCCCTCTTGCAATGGAGATCCACAGCGCTGGTGAAAAAAACCAAATAAACTTGATTTGACCAAAAAGAGATGCTAGCTCTCCAAAACATCTTGGTTTCCTTCATATTGCCTTTGCATTCCTCATGCTGAGTCTGAACCTCAGCCATGGTCTACACAATATTTTATTGGTATCCTTTCCCATTTACAGAATAGGAGCATCTCAAGTACACAGGGAGATGAACAACTGTGCACAGCAGCTCAGCAGAAACAGCTGGTAGTAAGTGCTACCTCGCCAAACACACCAACCTCTGCTCTTTTACTGTCTGGGGAATCAGCTGGCAGATGTTTGCAGCAACTTGCTTCTGTACCAGCACAGGACCATCTCTAAATCAAGAAGAAGCTCATCATGAAATTTCAAAAAGGTAAGTGTTCTCATGCATACATTCTGGATATACTGCCGCTCATTATGGGAAGACTACTTTGTTATGAAAAACTGCAGCATGCATCCGGTGTGATCAGCTGTGAGCAACCAGATGTGGTACAGTCCTCAAGAGTCCCAAATACAGGTTCTGGAAGCCTGTCCAGAAGATCCAGCAGCATGCAAGTTCACATCTGGAGAGTCACAGCTGTGCCTCAAAGTTTCCCTTCCCTCACAAGTCAGGTATTTCTCTCACTCACAGTGAGAACTGCTATGGCCTCATAGCTGCATCACTGGTGAATGCTAGCTATTTGCTGGATGGTACAGAAGTTAACTACTACAACTACTACAACTACTACAACTACTACAACTACTACAACTACTACAACTACTACCTTTGCCAGAAGTGGAAAAATGCTACACCACCAAACAAAGACAGCTCCCTTCATAATTCCTATAGTGGCACCTGTGAAGTTTCCCTAGTACTTAATGAGTTTGCACAGGTGTTACCCAAAATGTAACCCTGTCTAGCTTGCAAAAACAGAGCTGAAGTGATAGTTTGTTGGTGATGACAGAGAAGAAGAACATAGCTAAGCTGTCATGATGCAGGATGATTTTTGCAGGGTTGGCAGTCAAAAATCAACTTGCAAACTTGAAACAGAAGTCTGTGAAAAAGAATATGGAATCTCCAAATATCTTTGTTTAAAAGCATACATACACCCCTTGAAAGACAGAAAGGCCTTTGAATTAACTTTGAATCATTAACTTGGCAATAACAACAAAAAACACACCCTGGTGAGGCTCAGTCCTTTGAGAACATCCATTAGACTTAAATACAATCATTCTCAACGCATTCAGTAGGTAGCACTTACGGTATTTATCATGTTTTTTTCTTAAAGCTTTCTCAAAGGATAGAGATAATTTTTTTCTGTTGCTGAAGGGTTTCCTTCTCTCCCCCCCCCCCCCTTAAGCCTTGCCTTGAAGAGCATTTGAATAAACAAGCTGAAATTCTGATAGGTGTGTGGGTTCAGGCTTCCACTAGACTGAGAACATGCTAAGTACAGGCATTATTTTAAGCAGCCAAGTGCAGCTCTGTCAGGGATGCAGAAACAAACGAAATTTCACACAGAGCACAAATTCCTCCCAACTAAGGTTCCTCAAAAATCCTTTCGGAACACCTAACACTGCAGCAATACAAAGCAAGCCTCACGGCATGGGACAGTAGAGAAAGCAGACATAAAAACCACAGGCTATTTTTTTTTAAAAAAATTATTGCTTCTAAACTTCTATTTACTCATTATAGGATTAAATCTACAATACCATAGAGCTAGGCACAGAAAGAAATAATGAAGATAGTTTATTTTTAAGTTCCAAGGGAGGAAAAAAAAAAAAAGTTCCCGTGTAGCTATAAACAACCCTGTACACACTCATTTCACAGTGATGCTGAAAGAAGAGAGTGTTTCAGAGATAAGAACACAATGAAAAGATGAAGTTAAATGAGACAATGCCTTGAAATGGCACCCATTTGAAAGAAAATATGATCTCTGCTGAGCAGGGTTGTAGGCGAGTTGTAGATTCTACAACGAACATTATCTGAGCATGCAGATAGGTTTCTTATGACCATAAGTACAGGTGGTACTGGAATTATACTAAACATAAGGACACTGTGCTCTTTCAAAAACTTCACCAAAAAAAAAAAAAA